>NW_026961693.1:0-102618 GCF_963924245.1 Chroicocephalus ridibundus
TCTGATTATCCCTGTGACCTCTTTGCTAAGACTCTCCAGAGAGCCGTCCTCAAAACCAACACACATCTTGACATATCTCCCACATTGATCGCAGTGTCTCCAGGAACGGCATTCAAGGAGCCAGGAACTTTTCTCCCTACACTGTCCATTGAGTTGTCCTCAAAACCAATATACATCCTGCTATATCTCCCACATGGAAAGTGCCAGGAGGGAGAAGTGGCGATTATGTTTAGACTTTCTCGGAACTGCTTCAAATCAACTAGATATCTTTGTGCTGTAAATCTCCCAACAGCCAAACGCAAAAGCAGCAAACATCTCGCTGTATGTCCCACATCCAAAGTGCCAAGAGAGAGCTTGCTCTCCCTGTCTTTGAGTACTGTTTTCGCTGTGCCGGTTACCTCTTTGCTAACATTCTCTTCAGCGCTGCAGGGAAACCAGGAACCACGTGGAGAAGGCACCCACACTGAAAGTGCCTGGAGGGAACATTGGGGCTTCTTCTCAGTGTCTCTGACATAGGGTTTCACTGTCCCGGGAAAGTCTCTGCTAACACCCTGCAGAGCGCTGTGCCCAATCTACAGAAACGTCTTGCGGTATCTCCTACAGGGAAAGTGCCAGGAGGGAACTGTCCATCTTGTTCTCAGTGTCTCTGAGAATTGCTCTGATTATCCCTGTGACCTCTTTGCTAAGACTCTCCAGAGAGCCGTCCTCAAAACCAACACACACATCTTGACATATCTCCCACATTGATCGCAGTGTCTCCAGGAACGGCATTCAAGGAGCCAGGAACTTTTCTCCCTACACTGTCCATTGAGTTGTCCTCAAAACCAATATACATCCTGCTATATCTCCCACATGGAAAGTGCCAGGAGGGAGAAGTGGCGATTATGTTTAGACTTTCTCGGAACTGCTTCAAATCAACTAGATATCTTTGTGCTGTAAATCTCCCAACAGCCAAACGCAAAAGCAGCAAACATCTCGCTGTATGTCCCCACATCAAAGTGCCAAGAGAGAGCTTGCTCTCCCTCTCTTTGAGTACTGTTTTCGCCTGTGCCGGTTACCTCTTTGCTAACATTCTCTTCAGCGCTGCAGGGAAACCCAGGAACCACGTGGAGAAGGCACCCACACTGAAAGTGCCTGGAGGGAACATTGGGGCTTCTTCTCAGTGTCTCTGACATAGGGTTTCACTGTCCCGGGAAAGTCTCTGCTAACACCCTGCAGAGCGCTGTGCCAATCTACAGAAACGTCTTGCGGTATCTCCTACAGGGAAAGTGCCAGGAGGGAAACTGTCCATCTTGTTCTCAGTGTCTCTGAGAATTGCTCTGATTATCCCTGTGACCTCTTTGCTAAGACTCTCCAGAGAGCCGTCCTCAAAACCAACACACATCTTTGACATATCTCCCACATTGATCGCAGTGTCTCCAGGAACGGCATTCAAGGAGCCAGGAACTTTTCTCCCTACACTGTCCATTGAGTTGTCCTCAAAACCAATATACATCCTGCTATATCTCCCACATGGAAAGTGCCAGGAGGAGAAGTTGGCGATTATGTTTAGACTTTCTCGGAACTGCTTCAAATCAACTAGATATCTTTGTGCTGTAAATCTCCCAACAGCCAAACGCAAAAGCAGCAAACATCTCGCTGTATGTCCCACATCCAAAGTGCCAAGAGAGAGCTTGCTCTCCCTGTCTTTGAGTACTGTTTTCGCTGTGCCGGTTACCTCTTTGCTAACATTCTCTTCAGCGCTGCAGGGAAACCAGGAACCACGTGGAGAAGGCACCCACACTGAAAGTGCCTGGAGGGAACATTGGGGCTTCTTCTCAGTGTCTCTGACATAGGGTTTCACTGTCCCGGGAAAGTCCTCTGCTAACACCCTGCAGAGCGCTGTGCCCAATCTACAGAAACGTCTTGCGGTATCTCCTACAGGGAAAGTGCCAGGAGGGAACTGTCCATTCTTGTTCTCAGTGTCTCTGAGAATTGCTCTGATTATCCCTGTGACCTCTTTGCTAAGACTCTCCAGAGAGCCGTCCTCAAAACCAACACACATCTTGACATATCTCCCACATTGATCGCAGTGTCTCCAGGAACGGCATTCAAGGAGCCAGGAACTTTTCTCCCTACACTGTCCATTGAGTGTCCTCAAAACCAATATACATCCTGCTATATCTCCCACATGGAAAGTGCCAGGAGGGAGAAGTGGCGATTATGTTTAGACTTTCTCGGAACTGCTTCAAATCAACTAGATATCTTTGTGCTGTAAATCTCCCAACAGCCAAACGCAAAAGCAGCAAACATCTCGCTGTATGTCCCACATCCAAAGTGCCAAGCAGAGAGCTTGCTCTCCCTGTCTTTGAGTACTGTTTTCGCTGTCCCGGTTACCTCTTTGCTAACATTCTCTTCAGCGCTGCAGGGAAACCAGGAACCACGTGGAGAAGGCACCCACACTGAAAGTGCCTGGAGGGAACATTGGGGCTTCTTCTCAGTGTCTCTGACATAGGGTTTCACTGTCCCGGGAAAGTCTCTGCTAACACCCTGCAGAGCGCTGTGCCCAATCTACAGAAACGTCTTGCGGTATCTCCTACAGGGAAAGTGCCAGGAGGGAACTGTCCATCTTGTTCTCAGTGTCTCTGAGAATTGCTCTGATTATCCCTGTGACCTCTTTGCTAAGACTCTCCAGAGAGCCGTCCTCAAAACCAACACACATCTTGACATATCTCCCACATTGATCGCAGTGTCTCCAGGAACGGCCCATTCAAGGAGCCAGGAACTTTTCTCCCTACACTGTCCATTGAGTTGTCTTCAAAAACCAATATACATCCTGCTATATCTCCCACATGGAAAGTGCCAGGAGGGAGAAGTGGCGATTATGTTTAGACTTTCTCGGAACTGCTTCAAATCAACTAGATATCTTTGTGCTGTAAATCTCCCAACAGCCAAACGCAAAAGCAGCAAACATCTCGCTGTATGTCCCACATCCAAAGTGCCAAGAGAGAGCTTGCTCTCCCTCTCTTTGAGTACTGTTTTCGCTGTGCCGGTTACCTCTTTGCTAACATTCTCTTCAGCGCTGCAGGGAAACCAGGAACCACGTGGAGAAGGCACCCACACTGAAAGTGCTGGAGGGAACATTGGGGCTTCTTCTCAGTGTCTCTGACATAGGGTTTCACTGTCCCGGGAAAGTCTCTGCTAACACCCTGCAGAGCGCTGTGCCCAATCTACAGAAACGTCTTGCGGTATCTCCTACAGGGAAAGTGCCAGGAGGGGAACTGTCCATCTTGTTCTCAGTGTCTCTGAGAATTGCTCTGATTATCCCTGTGACCTCTTTGCTAAGACTCTCCAGAGAGCCGTCCTCAAAACCAACACACATCTTGACATATCTCCCACATTGATCGCAGTGTCTCCAGGAACGGCATTCAGGAGCCAGGAACTTTTCTCCCTACACTGTCCATTGAGTTGTCCTCAAAACCAATATACATCCTGCTATATCTCCCACATGGAAAGTGCCAGGAGGGAGAAGTGGCGATTATGTTTAGACTTTCTCGGAACTGCTTCAAATCAACTAGATATCTTTGTGCTGTAAATCTCCCAACAGCCAAACGCAAAAGCAGCAAACATCTCGCTGTATGTCCCACATCCAAAGTGCCAAGAGAGAGCTTGCTCTCCCTGTCTTTGAGTACTGTTTTCGCTGTGCCGGTTACCTCTTTGCTAACATTCTCTTCAGCGCTGCAGGGAAACCAGGAACCACGTGGAGAAGGCACCCACACTGAAAGTGCCTGGAGGGAACATTGGGGCTTCTTCTCAGTGTCTCTGACATAGGGTTTCACTGTCCCGGGAAAGTCTCTGCTAACACCCTGCAGAGCGCTGTGCCCAATCTACAGAAACGTCTTGCGGTATCTCCTACAGGGAAAGTGCCAGGAGGGAACTGTCCATCTTGTTCTCAGTGTCTCTGAGAATTGCTCTGATTATCCCTGTGACCTCTTTGCTAAGACTCTCCAGAGAGCCGTCCTCAAAACCAACACACATCTTGACATATCTCCCACATTGATCGCAGTGTCTCCAGGAACGGCATTCAAGGAGCCAGGAACTTTTCTCCCTACACTGTCCATTGAGTTGTCCTCAAAACCAATATACATCCTGCTATATCTCCCACATGGAAAGTGCCAGGAGGGGAGAAGTGGCGATTATGTTTAGACTTTCTCGGAACTGCTTCAAATCAACTAGATATCTTTGTGCTGTAAATCTCCCAACAGCCAAACGCAAAAGCAGCAAACATCTCGCTGTATGTCCCACATCCAAAGTGCCAAGAGAGAGCTTGCTCTCCCTGTCTTTGAGTACTGTTTTCGCTGTGCCGGTTACCTCTTTGCTAACATTCTCTTCAGCGCTGCAGGGAAACCAGGAACCACGTGGAGAAGGCACCACACTGAAAGTGCCTGGAGGGAACATTGGGGCTTCTTCTCAGTGTCTCTGACATAGGGTTTCACTGTCCCGGGAAAGTCTCTGCTAACACCCTGCAGAGCGCTGTGCCCAATCTACAGAAACGTCTTGCGGTATCTCCTACAGGGAAAGTGCCAGGAGGGAACTGTCCATCTTGTTCTCAGTGTCTCTGAGAATTGCTCTGATTATCCCTGTGACCTCTTTGCTAAGACTCTCCAGAGAGCCGTCCTCAAAACCAACACACATCTTGACATATCTCCCACATTGATCGCAGTGTCTCCAGGAACGGCATTCAAGGAGCCAGGAACTTTTCTCCCTACACTGTCCATTGAGTTGTCCTCAAAACAATATACATCCTGCTATATCTCCCACATGGAAAGTGCCAGGAGGGAGAAGTGGCGATTATGTTTAGACTTTCTCGGAACTGCTTCAAATCAACTAGATATCTTTGTGCTGTAAATCTCCCAACAGCCAAACGCAAAAGCAGCAAACATCTCGCTGTATGTCCCACATCCAAAGTGCCAAGAGAGAGCTTGCTCTCCCTGTCTTTGAGTACTGTTTTCGCTGTGCCGGTTACCTCTTTGCTAACATTCTCTTCAGCGCTGCAGGGAAACCAGGAACCACGTGGAGAAGGCACCCACACTGAAAGTGCCTGGAGGGAACATTGGGGCTTCTTCTCAGTGTCTCTGACATAGGGTTTCACTGTCCCGGGAAAGTCTCTGCTAACACCCTGCAGAGCGCTGTGCCCAATCTACAGAAACGTCTTGCGGTATCTCCTACAGGGAAAGTGCCAGGAGGGAACTGTCCATCTTGTTCTCAGTGTCTCTGAGAATTGCTCTGATTATCCCTGTGACCTCTTTGCTAAGGACTCTCCAGAGAGCCGTCCTCAAAACCAACACACATCTTGACATATCTCCCACATTGATCGCAGTGTCTCCAGGAACGGCATTCAAGGAGCCAGGAACTTTTCTCCCTACACTGTCCATTGAGTTGTCCTCAAAACCAATATACATCCTGCTATATCTCCCACATGGAAAGTGCCAGGAGGGAGAAGTGGCGATTATGTTTAGACTTTCTCGGAACTGCTTCAAATCAACTAGATATCTTTGTGCTGTAAATCTCCCAACAGCCAAAACGCAAAAGCAGCAAACATCTCGCTGTATGTCCCACATCCAAAGTGCCAAGAGAGAGCTTGCTCTCCCTGTCTTTGAGTACTGTTTTCGCTGTGCCGGTTACCTCTTTGCTAACATTCTCTTCAGCGCTGCAGGGAAACCAGGAACCACGTGGAGAAGGCACCCACACTGAAAGTGCCTGGAGGGAACATTGGGGCTTCTTCTCAGTGTCTCTGACATAGGGTTTCACTGTCCCGGGAAAGTCTCTGCTAACACCTGCAGAGCGCTGTGCCCAATCTACAGAAACGTCTTGCGGTATCTCCTACAGGGAAAGTGCCAGGAGGGAACTGTCCATCTTGTTCTCAGTGTCTCTGAGAATTGCTCTGATTATCCCTGTGACCTCTTTGCTAAGACTCTCCAGAGAGCCGTCCTCAAAACCAACACACATCTTGACATATCTCCCACATTGATCGCAGTGTCTCCAGGAACGGCATTCAAGGAGCCAGGAACTTTTCTCCCTACACTGTCCATTGAGTTGTCCTCAAAACCAATATACATCCTGCTATATCTCCCACATGGAAAGTGCCAGGAGGGAGAAGTGGCGATTATGTTTAGACTTTCTCGGAACTGCTTCAAATCAACTAGATATCTTTGTGCTGTAAATCTCCCAACAGCCAAACGCAAAAGCAGCAAACATCTCGCTGTATGTCCCACATCCAAAGTGCCAAGAGAGAGCTTGCTCTCCCTGTCTTTGAGTACTGTTTTCGCTGTGCCGGTTACCTCTTTGCTAACATTCTCTTCAGCGCTGCAGGGAAACCAGGAACCACGTGGAGAAGGCACCCACACTGAAAGTGCCTGGAGGGAACATTGGGGCTTCTTCTCAGTGTCTCTGACATAGGGTTTCACTGTCCCGGGAAAGTCTCTGCTAACACCCCTGCAGAGCGCTGTGCCCAATCTACAGAAACGTCTTGCGGTATCTCCTACAGGGAAAGTGCCAGGAGGGAACTGTCCATCTTGTTCTCAGTGTCTCTGAGAATTGCTCTGATTATCCCTGTGACCTCTTTGCTAAGACTCTCCAGAGAGCCGTCCTCAAAACCAACACACATCTTGACATATCTCCCACATTGATCGCAGTGTCTCCAGGAACGGCATTCAAGGAGCCAGGAACTTTTCTCCCTACACTGTCCATTGAGTTGTCCTCAAAACCAATATACATCCTGCTATATCTCCCACATGGAAAGTGCCAGGAGGGAGAAGTGGCGATTATGTTTAGACTTTCTCGGAACTGCTTCAAATCAACTAGATATCTTTGTGCTGTAAATCTCCCAACAGCCAAACGCAAAAGCAGCAAACATCTCGCTGTATGTCCCACATCCAAAGTGCCAAGAGAGAGCTTGCTCTCCCTCTCTTTGAGTACTGTTTTCGCTGTGCCGGTTACCTCTTTGCTAACATTCTCTTCAGCGCTGCAGGGAAACCAGGAACCACGTGGAGAAGGCACCCACACTGAAAGTGCCTGGAGGGAACATTGGGGCTTCTTCTCAGTGTCTCTGACATAGGGTTTCACTGTCCCGGGAAAGTCTCTGCTAACACCCTGCAGAGCGCTGTGCCCAATCTACAGAAACGTCTTGCGGTATCTCCTACAGGGAAAGTGCCAGGAGGGAACTGTCCATCTTGTTCTCAGTGTCTCTGAGAATTGCCTCTGATTATCCCTGTGACCTCTTTGCTAAGACTCTCCAGAGAGCCGTCCCTCAAACCAACACACATCTTGACATATCTCCCACATTGATCGCAGTGTCTCCAGGAACGGCATTCAAGGAGCCAGGAACTTTTCTCCCTACACTGTCCATTGAGTTGTCCTCAAAACCAATATACATCCTGCTATATCTCCCACATGGAAAGTGCCAGGAGGGAGAAGTGGCGATTATGTTTAGACTTTCTCGGAACTGCCTTCAAATCAACTAGATATCTTTGTGCTGTAAATCTCCCAACAGCCAAACGCAAAAGCAGCAAACATCTCGCTGTATGTCCCACATCCAAAGTGCCAAGAGAGAGCTTGCTCTCCCTCTCTTTGAGTACTGTTTTCGCTGTGCCGGTTACCTCTTTGCTAACATTCTCTTCAGCGCTGCAGGGAAACCAGGAACCACGTGGAGAAGGCACCCCACACTGAAAGTGCCTGGAGGGAACATTGGGGCTTCTTCTCAGTGTCTCTGACATAGGGTTTCACTGTCCCGGGAAAGTCTCTGCTAACACCCTGCAGAGCGCTGTGCCCAATCTACAGAAACGTCTTGCGGTATCTCCTACAGGGAAAGTGCCAGGAGGGAACTGTCCATCTTGTTCTCAGTGTCTCTGAGAATTGCTCTGATTATCCCTGTGACCTCTTTGCTAAGACTCTCCAGAGAGCCGTCCTCAAAACCAACACACATCTTGACATATCTCCCACATTGATCGCAGTGTCTCCAGGAACGGCATTCAAGGAGCCAGGAACTTTTCTCCCTACACTGTCCATTGAGTTGTCCTCAAAACCAATATACATCCTGCTATATCTCCCACATGGAAAGTGCCAGGAGGGAGAAGTGGCGATTATGTTTAGACTTTCTCGGAACTGCTTCAAATCAACTAGATATCTTTGTGCTGTAAATCTCCCAACACAGCCAAACGCAAAAGCAGCAAACATCTCGCTGTATGTCCCACATCCAAAGGGTGCCAAGAGAGAGCTTGCTCTCCCTGTCCTTTGAGTACTGTTTTCGCTGTGCCGGTTACCTCTTTGCTAACATTCTCTTCAGCGCTGCAGGGAAACCAGGAACCACGTGGAGAAGGCACCCACACTGAAAGTGCCTGGAGGGAACATTGGGGCTTCTTCTCAGTGTCTCTGACATAGGGTTTCACTGTCCCGGGAAAGTCTCTGCTAACACCCTGCAGAGCGCTGTGCCCAATCTACAGAAACGTCTTGCGGTATCTCCTACAGGGAAAGTGCCAGGGAGGGAACTGTCCATCTTGTTCTCAGTGTCTCTGAGAATTGCTCTGATTATCCCTGTGACCTCTTTGCTAAGACCTCTCCAGAGAGCCGTCCTCAAAACCAACACACATCTTGACATATCTCCCACATTGATCGCAGTGTCTCCAGGAACGGCATTCAAGGAGCCAGGAATCCCTACACTGTCCATTGAGTTGTCCTCAAAACCAATATACATCCTGCTATATCTCCCACATGGAAAGTGCCAGGAGGGAGAAGTGGCGATTATGTTTAGACTTTCTCGGAACTGCTTCAAATCAACTAGATATCTTTGTGCTGTAAATCTCCCAACAGCCAAACGCAAAAGCAGCAAACATCTCGCTGTATGTCCCACATCCAAAGTGCCAAGAGAGAGCTTGCTCTCCCTGTCTTTGAGTACTGTTTTCGCTGTGCCGGTTACCTCTTTGCTAACATTCTCTTCAGCGCTGCAGGGAAACCAGGAACCACGTGGAGAAGGCACCCACACTGAAAGTGCCTGGAGGGAACATTGGGGCTTCTTCTCAGTGTCTCTGACATAGGGTTTCACTGTCCCGGGAAAGTCTCTGCTAACACCCTGCAGAGCGCTGTGCCCAATCTACAGAAACGTCTTGCGGTATCTCCTACAGGGAAAGTGCCAGGAGGGAACTGTCCATCTTGTTCTCAGTGTCTCTGAGAATTGCTCTGATTATCCCTGTGACCTCTTTGCTAAGACTCTCCAGAGAGCCGTCCTCAAAACCAACACACATCTTGACATATCTCCCACATTGATCGCAGTGTCTCCAGGAACGGCATTCAAGGAGCCAGGAACTTTTCTCCCTACACTGTCCATTGAGTTGTCCTCAAAACCAATATACATCCTGCTATATCTCCCACATGGAAAGTGCCAGGAGGGAGAAGTGGCGATTATGTTTAGACTTTCTCGGAACTGCTTCAAATCAACTAGATATCTTTGTGCTGTAAATCTCCCAACAGCCAAACGCAAAAGCAGCAAACATCTCGCTGTATGTCCCACATCCAAAGTGCCAAGAGAGAGCTTGCTCTCCCTGCTTTGAGTACTGTTTTCGCTGTGCCGGTTACCTCTTTGCTAACATTCTCTTCAGCGCTGCAGGGAAACCAGGAACCACGTGGAGAAGGCACCCACACTGAAAGTGCCTGGAGGGAACATTGGGGCTTCTTCTCAGTGTCTCTGACATAGGGTTTCACTGTCCCGGAAAGTCTCTGCTAACACCCTGCAGAGCGCTGTGCCCAATCTACAGAAACGTCTTGCGGTATCTCCTACAGGGAAAGTGCCAGGAGGGAACTGTCCATCTTGTTCTCAGTGTCTCTGAGAATTGCTCTGATTATCCCTGTGACCTCTTTGCTAAGACTCTCCAGAGAGCCGTCCTCAAAACCAACACACATCTTGACATATCTCCCACATTGATCGCAGTGTCTCCAGGAACGGCATTCAAGGAGCCAGGAACTTTTCTCCCTACACTGTCCATTGAGTTGTCCTCAAAACCAATATACATCCTGCTATATCTCCCACATGGAAAGTGCCAGGAGGGAGAAGTGGCGATTATGTTTAGACTTTCTCGGAACTGCTTCAAATCAACTAGATATCTTTGTGCTGTAAATCTCCCAACAGCCAAACGCAAAAGCAGCAAACATCTCGCTGTATGTCCCACATCCAAAGTGCCAAGAGAGAGCTTGCTCTCCCTGTCTTTGAGTACTGTTTTCGCTGTGCCGGTTACCTCTTTGCTAACATTCTCTTCAGCGCTGCAGGGAAACCAGGAACCACGTGGAGAAGGCACCCACACTGAAAGTGCCTGGAGGGAACATTGGGGCTTCTTCTCAGTGTCTCTGACATAGGGTTTCACTGTCCCGGGAAAGTCTCTGCTAACACCCTGCAGAGCGCTGTGCCCAATCTACAGAAACGTCTTGCGGTATCTCCTACAGGGAAAGTGCCAGGAGGGAACTGTCCATCTTGTTCTCAGTGTCTCTGAGAATTGCTCTGATTATCCCTGTGACCTCTTTGCTAAGACTCTCCAGAGAGCCGTCCTCAAAACCAACACACATCTTGACATATCTCCCTCATTGATCGCAGTGTCTCCAGGAACGGCATTCAAGGAGCCAGGAACTTTTCTCCCTACACTGTCCATTGAGTTGTCCTCAAAACCAATATACATCCTGCTATATCTCCCACATGGAAAGTGCCAGGAGGGAGAAGTGGCGATTATGTTTAGACTTTCTCGGAACTGCTTCAAATCAACTAGATATCTTTGTGCTGTAAATCTCCCAACAGCCAAACGCAAAAGCAGCAAACATCTCGCTGTATGTCCCACATCCAAAGTGCCAAGAGAGAGCTTGCTCTCCCTGTCTTTGAGTACTGTTTTCGCTGTGCCGGTTACCTCTTTGCTAACATTCTCTTCAGCGCTGCAGGGAAACCAGGAACCACGTGGAGAAGGCACCCACACTGAAAGTGCCTGGAGGGAACATTGGGGCTTCTTCTCAGTGTCTCTGACATAGGGTTTCACTGTCCCGGGAAAGTCTCTGCTAACACCCTGCAGAGCGCTGTGCCCAATCTACAGAAACGTCTTGCGGTATCTCCTACAGGGAAAGTGCCAGGAGGGAACTGTCCATCTTGTTCTCAGTGTCTCTGAGAATTGCTCTGATTATCCCTGTGACCTCTTTGCTAAGACTCTCCAGAGAGCCGTCCTCAAAACCAACACACATCTTGACATATCTCCCACATTGATCGCAGTGTCTCCAGGAACGGCATTCAAGGAGCCAGGAACTTTTCTCCCTACACTGTCCATTGAGTTGTCCTCAAAACCAATATACATCCTGCTATATCTCCCACATGGAAAGTGCCAGGAGGGAGAAGTGGCGATTATGTTTAGACTTTCTCGGAACTGCTTCAAATCAACTAGATATCTTTGTGCTGTAAATCTCCCAACAGCCAAACGCAAAAGCAGCAAACATCTCGCTGTATGTCCCACATCCAAAGTGCCAAGAGAGAGCTTGCTCTCCCTGTCTTTGAGTACTGTTTTCGCTGTGCCGGTTACCTCTTTGCTAACATTCTCTTCAGCGCTGCAGGGAAACCAGGAACCACGTGGAGAAGGCACCCACACTGAAAGTGCCTGGAGGGAACATTGGGGCTTCTTCTCAGTGTCTCTGACATAGGGTTTCACTGTCCCGGGAAAGTCTCTGCTAACACCCTGCAGAGCGCTGTGCCCAATCTACAGAAACGTCTTGCGGTATCTCCTACAGGGAAAGTGCCAGGAGGGAACTGTCCATCTTGTTCTCAGTGTCTCTGAGAATTGCTCTGATTATCCTGTGACCTCTTTGCTAAGACTCTCCAGAGAGCCGTCCTCAAAACCAACACACATCTTGACATATCTCCCTCATTGATCGCAGTGTCTCCAGGAACGGCATTCAAGGAGCCAGGAACTTTTCTCCCTACACTGTCCATTGAGTTGTCCTCAAAACCAATATACATCCTGCTATATCTCCCACATGGAAAGTGCCAGGAGGGAGAAGTGGCGATTATGTTTAGACTTTCTCGGAACTGCTTCAAATCAACTAGATATCTTTGTGCTGTAAATCTCCCAACAGCCAAACGCAAAAGCAGCAAACATCTCGCTGTATGTCCCACATCCAAAGTGCCAAGAGAGAGCTTGCTCTCCCTCTCTTTGAGTACTGTTTTCACTGTGCCCGGTTACCTCTTTGCTAACATTCTCTTCAGCGCTGCAGGGAAACCAGGAACCACGTGGAGAAGGCACCCACACTGAAAGTGCCTGGAGGGAACATTGGGGCTTCTTCTCAGTGTCTCTGACATAGGGTTTCACTGTCCCGGGAAAGTCTCTGCTAACACCCTGCAGAGCGCTGTGCCCAATCTACAGAAACGTCTTGCGGTATCTCCTACAGGGAAAGTGCCAGGAGGGAACTGTCCATCTTGTTCTCAGTGTCTCTGAGAATTGCTCTGATTATCCCTGTGACCTCTTTGCTAAGACTCTCCAGAGAGCCGTCCTCAAAACCAACACACATCTTGACATATCTCCCTCATTGATCGCAGTGTCTCCAGGAACGGCATTCAAGGAGCCAGGAACTTTTCTCCCTACACTGTCCATTGAGTTGTCCTCAAAACCAATATACATCCTGCTATATCTCCCACATGGAAAGTGCCAGGAGGGAGAAGTGGCGATTATGTTTAGACTTTCTCGGAACTGCTTCAAATCAACTAGATATCTTTGTGCTGTAAATCTCCCAACAGCCAAACGCAAAAGCAGCAAACATCTCGCTGTATGTCCCACATCCAAAGTGCCAAGAGAGAGCTTGCTCTCCCTGTCTTTGAGTACTGTTTTCGCTGTGCCGGTTACCTCTTTGCTAACATTCTCTTCAGCGCTGCAGGGAAACCAGGAACCACGTGGAGAAGGCACCCACACTGAAAGTGCCTGGAGGGAACATTGGGGCTTCTTCTCAGTGTCTCTGACATAGGGTTTCACTGTCCCGGGAAAGTCTCTGCTAACACCCTGCAGAGCGCTGTGCCCAATCTACAGAAACGTCTTGCGGTATCTCCTACAGGGAAAGTGCCAGGAGGGAACTGTCCATCTTGTTCTCAGTGTCTCTGAGAATTGCTCTGATTATCCCTGTGACCTCTTTGCTAAGACTCTCCAGAGAGCCGTCCTCAAAACCAACACACATCTTGACATATCTCCCACATTGATCGCAGTGTCTCCAGGAACGGCATTCAAGGAGCCAGGAACTTTTCTCCCTACACTGTCCATTGAGTTGTCCTCAAAACCAATATACATCCTGCTATATCTCCCACATGGAAAGTGCCAGGAGGGAGAAGTGGCGATTATGTTTAGACTTTCTCGGAACTGCTTCAAATCAACTAGATATCTTTGTGCTGTAAATCTCCCAACAGCCAAACGCAAAAGCAGCAAACATCTCGCTGTATGTCCCACATCCAAAGTGCCAAGAGAGAGCTTGCTCTCCCTGTCTTTGAGTACTGTTTTCGCTGTGCCGGTTACCTCTTTGCTAACATTCTCTTCAGCGCTGCAGGGAAACCAGGAACCACGTGGAGAAGGCACCCACACTGAAAGTGCCTGGAGGGAACATTGGGGCTTCTTCTCAGTGTCTCTGACATAGGGTTTCACTGTCCCGGGAAAGTCTCTGCTAACACCCTGCAGAGCGCTGTGCCCAATCTACAGAAACGTCTTGCGGTATCTCCTACAGGGAAAGTGCCAGGAGGGAACTGTCCATCTTGTTCTCAGTGTCTCTGAGAATTGCTCTGATTATCCCTGTGACCTCTTTGCTAAGACTCTCCAGAGAGCCGTCCTCAAAACCAACACACATCTTGACATATCTCCCTCATTGATCGCAGTGTCTCCAGGAACGGCATTCAAGGAGCCAGGAACTTTTCTCCCTACACTGTCCATTGAGTTGTCCTCAAAACCAATATACATCCTGCTATATCTCCCACATGGAAAGTGCCAGGAGGGAGAAGTGGCGATTATGTTTAGACTTTCTCGGAACTGCTTCAAATCAACTAGATATCTTTGTGCTGTAAATCTCCCAACAGCCAAACGCAAAAGCAGCAAACATCTCGCTGTATGTCCCACATCCAAAGTGCCAAGAGAGAGCTTGCTCTCCCTGTCTTTGAGTACTGTTTTCGCTGTGCCGGTTACCTCTTTGCTAACATTCTCTTCAGCGCTGCAGGGAAACCAGGAACCACGTGGAGAAGGCACCCACACTGAAAGTGCCTGGAGGGAACATTGGGGCTTCTTCTCAGTGTCTCTGACATAGGGTTTCACTGTCCCGGGAAAGTCTCTGCTAACACCCTGCAGAGCGCTGTGCCCAATCTACAGAAACGTCTTGCGGTATCTCCTACAGGGAAAGTGCCAGGAGGGAACTGTCCATCTTGTTCTCAGTGTCTCTGAGAATTGCTCTGATTATCCCTGTGACCTCTTTGCTAAGACTCTCCAGAGAGCCGTCCTCAAAACCAACACACATCTTGACATATCTCCCTCATTGATCGCAGTGTCTCCAGGAACGGCATTCAAGGAGCCAGGAACTTTTCTCCCTACACTGTCCATTGAGTTGTCCTCAAAACCAATATACATCCTGCTATATCTCCCACATGGAAAGTGCCAGGAGGGAGAAGTGGCGATTATGTTTAGACTTTCTCGGAACTGCTTCAAATCAACTAGATATCTTTGTGCTGTAAATCTCCCAACAGCCAAACGCAAAAGCAGCAAACATCTCGCTGTATGTCCCACATCCAAAGTGCCAAGAGAGAGCTTGCTCTCCCTGCTCTTTGAGTACTGTTTTCGCTGTGCCGGTTACCTCTTTGCTAACATTCTCTTCAGCGCTGCAGGGAAACCAGGAACCACGTGGAGAAGGCACCCACACTGAAAGTGCCTGGAGGGAACATTGGGGCTTCTTCTCAGTGTCTCTGACATAGGGTTTCACTGTCCCGGGAAAGTCTCTGCTAACACCCTGCAGAGCGCTGTGCCCAATCTACAGAAACGTCTTGCGGTATCTCCTACAGGGAAAGTGCCAGGAGGGAACTGTCCATCTTGTTCTCAGTGTCTCTGAGAATTGCTCTGATTATCCCTGTGACCTCTTTGCTAAGACTCTCCAGAGAGCCGTCCTCAAAACAAACACACATCTTGACATATCTCCCACATTGATCGCAGTGTCTCCAGGAACGGCATTCAAGGAGCCAGGAACTTTTCTCCCTACACTGTCCATTGAGTTGTCCTCAAAACCAATATACATCCTGCTATATCTCCCACATGGAAAGTGCCAGGAGGGAGAAGTGGCGATTATGTTTAGACTTTCTCGGAACTGCTTCAAATCAACTAGATATCTTTGTGCTGTAAATCTCCCAACAGCCAAACGCAAAAGCAGCAAACATCTCGCTGTATGTCCCACATCCAAAGTGCCAAGAGAGAGCTTGCTCTCCCTGTCTTTGAGTACTGTTTTCGCTGTGCCGGTTACCTCTTTGCTAACATTCTCTTCAGCGCTGCAGGGAAACCAGGAACCACGTGGAGAAGGCACCCACACTGAAAGTGCCTGGAGGGAACATTGGGGCTTCTTCTCAGTGTCTCTGACATAGGGTTTCACTGTCCCGGGAAAGTCTCTGCTAACACCCTGCAGAGCGCTGTGCCCAATCTACAGAAACGTCTTGCGGTATCTCCTACAGGGAAAGTGCCAGGAGGGAACTGTCCATCTTGTTCTCAGTGTCTCTGAGAATTGCTCTGATTATCCCTGTGACCTCTTTGCTAAGACTCTCCAGAGAGCCGTCCTCAAAACCAACACACATCTTGACATATCTCCCTCATTGATCGCAGTGTCTCCAGGAACGGCATTCAAGGAGCCAGGAACTTTTCTCCCTACACTGTCCATTGAGTTGTCCTCAAAACCAATATACATCCTGCTATATCTCCCACATGGAAAGTGCCAGGAGGGAGAAGTGGCGATTATGTTTAGACTTTCTCGGAACTGCTTCAAATCAACTAGATATCTTTGTGCTGTAAATCTCCCAACAGCCAAACGCAAAAGCAGCAAACATCTCGCTGTATGTCCCACATCCAAAGTGCCAAGAGAGAGCTTGCTCTCCCTGTCTTTGAGTACTGTTTTCGCTGTGCCGGTTACCTCTTTGCTAACATTCTCTTCAGCGCTGCAGGGAAACCAGGAACCACGTGGAGAAGGCACCCACACTGAAAGTGCCTGGAGGGAACATTGGGGCTTCTTCTCAGTGTCTCTGACATAGGGTTTCACTGTCCCGGGAAAGTCTCTGCTAACACCCTGCAGAGCGCTGTGCCCAATCTACAGAAACGTCTTGCGGTATCTCCTACAGGGAAAGTGCCAGGAGGGAACTGTCCATCTTGTTCTCAGTGTCTCTGAGAATTGCTCTGATTATCCCTGTGACCTCTTTGCTAAGACTCTCCAGAGAGCCGTCCTCAAAACCAACACACATCTTGACATATCTCCCACATTGATCGCAGTGTCTCCAGGAACGGCATTCAAGGAGCCAGGAACTTTTCTCCCTACACTGTCCATTGAGTTGTCCTCAAAACCAATATACATCCTGCTATATCTCCCACATGGAAAGTGCCAGGAGGGAGAAGTGGCGATTATGTTTAGACTTTCTCGGAACTGCTTCAAATCAACTAGATATCTTTGTGCTGTAAATCTCCCAACAGCCAAACGCAAAAGCAGCAAACATCTCGCTGTATGTCCCACATCCAAAGTGCCAAGAGAGAGCTTGCTCTCCCTGTCTTTGAGTACTGTTTTCGCTGTGCCGGTTACCTCTTTGCTAACATTCTCTTCAGCGCTGCAGGGAAACCAGGAACCACGTGGAGAAGGCACCCACACTGAAAGTGCCTGGAGGGAACATTGGGGCTTCTTCTCAGTGTCTCTGACATAGGGTTTCACTGTCCCGGGAAAGTCTCTGCTAACACCCTGCAGAGCGCTGTGCCCAATCTACAGAAACGTCTTGCGGTATCTCCTACAGGGAAAGTGCCAGGAGGGAACTGTCCATCTTGTTCTCAGTGTCTCTGAGAATTGCTCTGATTATCCCTGTGACCTCTTTGCTAAGACTCTCCAGAGAGGCCGTCCTCAAAACCAACACACATCTTGACATATCTCCCACATTGATCGCAGTGTCTCCAGGAACGGCATTCAAGGAGCCAGGAACTTTTCTCCCTACACTGTCCATTGAGTTGTCCTCAAAACCAATATACATCCTGCTATATCTCCCACATGGAAAGTGCCAGGAGGGAGAAGTGGCGATTATGTTTAGACTTTCTCGGAACTGCTTCAAATCAACTAGATATCTTTGTGCTGTAAATCTCCCAACAGCCAAACGCAAAAGCAGCAAACATCTCGCTGTATGTCCCACATCCAAAGTGCCAAGAGAGAGCTTGCTCTCCCTGTCTTTGAGTACTGTTTTCGCTGTGCCGGTTACCTCTTTGCTAACATTCTCTTCAGCGCTGCAGGGAAACCAGGAACCACGTGGAGAAGGCACCCACACTGAAAGTGCCTGGAGGGAACATTGGGGCTTCTTCTCAGTGTCTCTGACATAGGGTTTCACTGTCCCGGGAAAGTCTCTGCTAACACCCTGCAGAGCGCTGTGCCCAATCTACAGAAACGTCTTGCGGTATCTCCTACAGGGAAAGTGCCAGGAGGGAACTGTCCATCTTGTTCTCAGTGTCTCTGAGAATTGCTCTGATTATCCCTGTGACCTCTTTGCTAAGACTCTCCAGAGAGCCGTCCTCAAAACCAACACACATCTTGACATATCTCCCTCATTGATCGCAGTGTCTCCAGGAACGGCATTCAAGGAGCCAGGAACTTTTCTCCCTACACTGTCCATTGAGTTGTCCTCAAAACCAATATACATCCTGCTATATCTCCCACATGGAAAGTGCCAGGAGGGAGAAGTGGCGATTATGTTTAGACTTTCTCGGAACTGCTTCAAATCAACTAGATATCTTTGTGCTGTAAATCTCCCAACAGCCAAACGCAAAAGCAGCAAACATCTCGCTGTATGTCCCACATCCAAAGTGCCAAGAGAGAGCTTGCTCTCCCTGTCTTTGAGTACTGTTTTCGCTGTGCCGGTTACCTCTTTGCTAACATTCTCTTCAGCGCTGCAGGGAAACCAGGAACCACGTGGAGAAGGCACCCACACTGAAAGTGCCTGGAGGGAACATTGGGGCTTCTTCTCAGTGTCTCTGACATAGGGTTTCACTGTCCCGGGAAAGTCTCTGCTAACACCCTGCAGAGCGCTGTGCCCAATCTACAGAAACGTCTTGCGGTATCTCCTACAGGGAAAGTGCCAGGAGGGAACTGTCCATCTTGTTCTCAGTGTCTCTGAGAATTGCTCTGATTATCCCTGTGACCTCTTTGCTAAGACTCTCCAGAGAGCCGTCCTCAAAACCAACACACATCTTGACATATCTCCCTCATTGATCGCAGTGTCTCCAGGAACGGCATTCAAGGAGCCAGGAACTTTTCTCCCTACACTGTCCATTGAGTTGTCCTCAAAACCAATATACATCCTGCTATATCTCCCACATGGAAAGTGCCAGGAGGGAGAAGTGGCGATTATGTTTAGACTTTCTCGGAACTGCTTCAAATCAACTAGATATCTTTGTGCTGTAAATCTCCCAACAGCCAAACGCAAAAGCAGCAAACATCTCGCTGTATGTCCCACATCCAAAGTGCCAAGAGAGAGCTTGCTCTCCCTGTCTTTGAGTACTGTTTTCGCTGTGCCGGTTACCTCTTTGCTAACATTCTCTTCAGCGCTGCAGGGAAACCAGGAACCACGTGGAGAAGGCACCCACACTGAAAGTGCCTGGAGGGAACATTGGGGCTTCTTCTCAGTGTCTCTGACATAGGGTTTCACTGTCCCGGGAAAGTCTCTGCTAACACCCTGCAGAGCGCTGTGCCCAATCTACAGAAACGTCTTGCGGTATCTCCTACAGGGAAAGTGCCAGGAGGGAACTGTCCATCTTGTTCTCAGTGTCTCTGAGAATTGCTCTGATTATCCCTGTGACCTCTTTGCTAAGACTCTCCAGAGAGCCGTCCTCAAAACAAACACACATCTTGACATATCTCCCACATTGATCGCAGTGTCTCCAGGAACGGCATTCAAGGAGCCAGGAACTTTTCTCCCTACACTGTCCATTGAGTTGTCCTCAAAACCAATATACATCCTGCTATATCTCCCACATGGAAAGTGCCAGGAGGGAGAAGTGGCGATTATGTTTAGACTTTCTCGGAACTGCTTCAAATCAACTAGATATCTTTGTGCTGTAAATCTCCCAACAGCCAAACGCAAAAGCAGCAAACATCTCGCTGTATGTCCCACATCCAAAGTGCCAAGAGAGAGCTTGCTCTCCCTGTCTTTGAGTACTGTTTTCGCTGTGCCGGTTACCTCTTTGCTAACATTCTCTTCAGCGCTGCAGGGAAACCAGGAACCACGTGGAGAAGGCACCCACACTGAAAGTGCCTGGAGGGAACATTGGGGCTTCTTCTCAGTGTCTCTGACATAGGGTTTCACTGTCCCGGGAAAGTCTCTGCTAACACCCTGCAGAGCGCTGTGCCCAATCTACAGAAACGTCTTGCGGTATCTCCTACAGGGAAAGTGCCAGGAGGGAACTGTCCATCTTGTTCTCAGTGTCTCTGAGAATTGCTCTGATTATCCCTGTGACCTCTTTGCTAAGACTCTCCAGAGAGCCGTCCTCAAAACCAACACACATCTTGACATATCTCCCTCATTGATCGCAGTGTCTCCAGGAACGGCATTCAAGGAGCCAGGAACTTTTCTCCCTACACTGTCCATTGAGTTGTCCTCAAAACCAATATACATCCTGCTATATCTCCCACATGGAAAGTGCCAGGAGGGAGAAGTGGCGATTATGTTTAGACTTTCTCGGAACTGCTTCAAATCAACTAGATATCTTTGTGCTGTAAATCTCCCAACAGCCAAACGCAAAAGCAGCAAACATCTCGCTGTATGTCCCACATCCAAAGTGCCAAGAGAGAGCTTGCTCTCCCTGTCTTTGAGTACTGTTTTCGCTGTGCCGGTTACCTCTTTGCTAACATTCTCTTCAGCGCTGCAGGGAAACCAGGAACCACGTGGAGAAGGCACCCACACTGAAAGTGCCTGGAGGGAACATTGGGGCTTCTTCTCAGTGTCTCTGACATAGGGTTTCACTGTCCCGGGAAAGTCTCTGCTAACACCCTGCAGAGCGCTGTGCCCAATCTACAGAAACGTCTTGCGGTATCTCCTACAGGGAAAGTGCCAGGAGGGAACTGTCCATCTTGTTCTCAGTGTCTCTGAGAATTGCTCTGATTATCCCTGTGACCTCTTTGCTAAGACTCTCCAGAGAGCCGTCCTCAAAACAAACACACATCTTGACATATCTCCCACATTGATCGCAGTGTCTCCAGAACGGCATTCAAGGAGCCAGGAACTTTTCTCCCTACACTGTCCATTGAGTTGTCCTCAAAACCAATATACATCCTGCTATATCTCCCACATGGAAAGTGCCAGGAGGGAGAAGTGGCGATTATGTTTAGACTTTCTCGGAACTGCTTCAAATCAACTAGATATCTTTGTGCTGTAAATCTCCCAACAGCCAAACGCAAAAGCAGCAAACATCTCGCTGTATGTCCCACATCCAAAGTGCCAAGAGAGAGCTTGCTCTCCCTGTCTTTGAGTACTGTTTTCGCTGTGCCGGTTACCTCTTTGCTAACATTCTCTTCAGCGCTGCAGGGAAACCAGGAACCACGTGGAGAAGGCACCCACACTGAAAGTGCCTGGAGGGAACATTGGGGCTTCTTCTCAGTGTCTCTGACATAGGGTTTCACTGTCCCGGGAAAGTCTCTGCTAACACCCTGCAGAGCGCTGTGCCCAATCTACAGAAACGTCTTGCGGTATCTCCTACAGGGAAAGTGCCAGGAGGGAACTGTCCATCTTGTTCTCAGTGTCTCTGAGAATTGCTCTGATTATCCCTGTGACCTCTTTGCTAAGACTCTCCAGAGAGCCGTCCTCAAAACCAACACACATCTTGACATATCTCCCACATTGATCGCAGTGTCTCCAGGAACGGCATTCAAGGAGCCAGGAACTTTTCTCCCTACACTGTCCATTGAGTTGTCCTCAAAACCAATATACATCCTGCTATATCTCCCACATGGAAAGTGCCAGGAGGGAGAAGTGGCGATTATGTTTAGACTTTCTCGGAACTGCTTCAATCAACTAGATATCTTTGTGCTGTAAATCTCCCAACAGCCAAACGCAAAAGCAGCAAACATCTCGCTGTATGTCCCACATCCAAAGTGCCAAGAGAGAGCTTGCTCTCCCTGTCTTTGAGTACTGTTTTCGCTGTGCCGGTTACCTCTTTGCTAACATTCTCTTCAGCGCTGCAGGGAAACCAGGAACCACGTGGAGAAGGCACCCACACTGAAAGTGCCTGGAGGGAACATTGGGGCTTCTTCTCAGTGTCTCTGACATAGGGTTTCACTGTCCCGGGAAAGTCTCTGCTAACACCCTGCAGAGCGCTGTGCCCAATCTACAGAAACGTCTTGCGGTATCTCCTACAGGGAAAGTGCCAGGAGGGAACTGTCGATCTTGTTCTCAGTGTCTCTGAGAATTGCTCTGATTATCCCTGTGACCTCTTTGCTAAGACTCTCCAGAGAGCCGTCCTCAAAACCAACACACATCTTGACATATCTCCCTCATTGATCGCAGTGTCTCCAGGAACGGCATTCAAGGAGCCAGGAACTTTTCTCCCTACACTGTCCATTGAGTTGTCCTCAAAACCAATATACATCCTGCTATATCTCCCACATGGAAAGTGCCAGGAGGGAGAAGTGGCGATTATGTTTAGACTTTCTCGGAACTGCTTCAAATCAACTAGATATCTTTGTGCTGTAAATCTCCCAACAGCCAAACGCAAAAGCAGCAAACATCTCGCTGTATGTCCCACATCCAAAGTGCCAAGAGAGAGCTTGCTCTCCCTGTCTTTGAGTACTGTTTTCGCTGTGCCGGTTACCTCTTTGCTAACATTCTCTTCAGCGCTGCAGGGAAACCAGGAACCACGTGGAGAAGGCACCCACACTGAAAGTGCCTGGAGGGAACATTGGGGCTTCTTCTCAGTGTCTCTGACATAGGGTTTCACTGTCCCGGGAAAGTCTCTGCTAACACCCTGCAGAGCGCTGTGCCCAATCTACAGAAACGTCTTGCGGTATCTCCTACAGGAAAGTGCCAGGAGGGAACTGTCCATCTTGTTCTCAGTGTCTCTGAGAATTGCTCTGATTATCCCTGTGACCTCTTTGCTAAGACTCTCCAGAGAGCCGTCCTCAAAACAAACACACATCTTGACATATCTCCCACATTGATCGCAGTGTCTCCAGAAACGGCATTCAAGGAGCCAGGAACTTTTCTCCCTACACTGTCCATTGAGTTGTCCTCAAAACCAATATACATCCTGCTATATCTCCCACATGGAAAGTGCCAGGAGGGAGAAGTGGCGATTATGTTTAGACTTTCTCGGAACTGCTTCAAATCAACTAGATATCTTTGTGCTGTAAATCTCCCAACAGCCAAACGCAAAAGCAGCAAACATCTCGCTGTATGTCCCACATCCAAAGTGCCAAGAGAGAGCTTGCTCTCCCTGTCTTTGAGTACTGTTTTCGCTGTGCCGGTTACCTCTTTGCTAACATTCTCTTCAGCGCTGCAGGGAAACCAGGAACCACGTGGAGAAGGCACCCACACTGAAAGTGCCTGGAGGGAACATTGGGGCTTCTTCTCAGTGTCTCTGACATAGGGTTTCACTGTCCCGGGAAAGTCTCTGCTAACACCCTGCAGAGCGCTGTGCCCAATCTACAGAAACGTCTTGCGGTATCTCCTACAGGGAAAGTGCCAGGAGGGAACTGTCCATCTTGTTCTCAGTGTCTCTGAGAATTGCTCTGATTATCCCTGTGACCCTCTTTGCTAAGACTCTCCAGAGAGCCGTCCTCAAAACCAACACACATCTTGACATATCTCCCACATTGATCGCAGTGTCTCCAGGAACGGCATTCAAGGAGCCAGGAACTTTTCTCCCTACACTGTCCATTGAGTTGTCCTCAAAACCAATATACATCCTGCTATATCTCCCACATGGAAAGTGCCAGGAGGGAGAAGTGGCGATTATGTTTAGACTTTCTCGGAACTGCTTCAAATCAACTAGATATCTTTGTGCTGTAAATCTCCCAACAGCCAAACGCAAAAGCAGCAAACATCTCGCTGTATGTCCCACATCCAAAGTGCCAAGAGAGAGCTTGCTCTCCCTGTCTTTGAGTACTGTTTTCGCTGTGCCGGTTACCTCTTTGCTAACATTCTCTTCAGCGCTGCAGGGAAACCAGGAACCACGTGGAGAAGGCACCCACACTGAAAGTGCCTGGAGGGAACATTGGGGCTTCTTCTCAGTGTCTCTGACATAGGGTTTCACTGTCCCGGGAAAGTCTCTGCTAACACCCTGCAGAGCGCTGTGCCCAATCTACAGAAACGTCTTGCGGTATCTCCTACAGGGAAAGTGCCAGGAGGGAACTGTCGAGCTTGTTCTCAGTGTCTCTGAGAATTGCTCTGATTATCCCTGTGACCTCTTTGCTAAGACTCTCCAGAGAGCCGTCCTCAAAACCAACACACATCTTGACATATCTCCCTCATTGATCGCAGTGTCTCCAGGAACGGCATTCAAGGAGCCAGGAACTTTTCTCCCTACACTGTCCATTGAGTTGTCCTCAAAACCAATATACATCCTGCTATATCTCCCACATGGAAAGTGCCAGGAGGGAGAAGTGGCGATTATGTTTAGACTTTCTCGGAACTGCTTCAAATCAACTAGATATCTTTGTGCTGTAAATCTCCAACAGCCAAACGCAAAAGCAGCAAACATCTCGCTGTATGTCCCACATCCAAAGTGCCAAGAGAGAGCTTGCTCTCCCTGTCTTTGAGTACTGTTTTCGCTGTGCCGGTTACCTCTTTGCTAACATTCTCTTCAGCGCTGCAGGGAAACCAGGAACCACGTGGAGAAGGCACCCACACTGAAAGTGCCTGGAGGGAACATTGGGGCTTCTTCTCAGTGTCTCTGACATAGGGTTTCACTGTCCCGGGAAAGTCTCTGCTAACACCCTGCAGAGCGCTGTGCCCAATCTACAGAAACGTCTTGCGGTATCTCCTACAGGGAAAGTGCCAGGAGGGAACTGTCCATCTTGTTCTCAGTGTCTCTGAGAATTGCTCTGATTATCCCTGTGACCTCTTTGCTAAGACTCTCCAGAGAGCCGTCCTCAAAACCAACACACATCTTGACATATCTCCCACATTGATCGCAGTGTCTCCAGGAACGGCATTCAAGGAGCCAGGAACTTTTCTCCCTACACTGTCCATTGAGTTGTCCTCAAAACCAATATACATCCTGCTATATCTCCCACATGGAAAGTGCCAGGAGGGAGAAGTGGCGATTATGTTTAGACTTTCTCGGAACTGCTTCAAATCAACTAGATATCTTTGTGCTGTAAATCTCCCAACAGCCAAACGCAAAAGCAGCAAACATCTCGCTGTATGTCCCACATCCAAAGTGCCAAGAGAGAGCTTGCTCTCCCTGTCTTTGAGTACTGTTTTCGCTGTGCCGGTTACCTCTTTGCTAACATTCTCTTCAGCGCTGCAGGGAAACCAGGAACCACGTGGAGAAGGCACCCACACTGAAAGTGCCTGGAGGGAACATTGGGGCTTCTTCTCAGTGTCTCTGACATAGGGTTTCACTGTCCCGGAAAGTCTCTGCTAACACCCTGCAGAGCGCTGTGCCCAATCTACAGAAACGTCTTGCGGTATCTCCTACAGGGAAAGTGCCAGGAGGGAACTGTCCATCTTGTTCTCAGTGTCTCTGAGAATTGCTCTGATTATCCCTGTGACCTCTTTGCTAAGACTCTCCAGAGAGCCGTCCTCAAAACCAACACACATCTTGACATATCTCCCACATTGATCGCAGTGTCTCCAGGAACGGCATTCAAGGAGCCAGGAACTTTTCTCCCTACACTGTCCATTGAGTTGTCCTCAAAACCAATATACATCCTGCTATATCTCCCACATGGAAAGTGCCAGGAGGGAGAAGTGGCGATTATGTTTAGACTTTCTCGGAACTGCTTCAAATCAACTAGATATCTTTGTGCTGTAAATCTCCCAACAGCCAAACGCAAAAGCAGCAAACATCTCGCTGTATGTCCCACATCCAAAGTGCCAAGAGAGAGCTTGCTCTCCCTGTCTTTGAGTACTGTTTTCGCTGTCCGGTTACCTCTTTGCTAACATTCTCTTCAGCGCTGCAGGGAAACCAGGAACCACGTGGAGAAGGCACCCACACTGAAAGTGCCTGGAGGGAACATTGGGGCTTCTTCTCAGTGTCTCTGACATAGGGTTTCACTGTCCCGGGAAAGTCTCTGCTAACACCCTGCAGAGCGCTGTGCCCAATCTACAGAAACGTCTTGCGGTATCTCCTACAGGGAAAGTGCCAGGAGGGAATTGTCGAGCTTGTTCTCAGTGTCTCTGAGAATTGCTCTGATTATCCCTGTGACCTCTTTGCTAAGACTCTCCAGAGAGCCGTCCTCAAAACCAACACACATCTTGACATATCTCCCACATTGATCGCAGTGTCTCCAGGAACGGCATTCAAGGAGCCAGGAACTTTTCTCCCTACACTGTCCATTGAGTTGTCCTCAAAACCAATATACATCCTGCTATATCTCCCACATGGAAAGTGCCAGGAGGGAGAAGTGGCGATTATGTTTAGACTTTCTCGGAACTGCTTCAAATCAACTAGATATCTTTGTGCTGTAAATCTCCCAACAGCCAAACGCAAAAGCAGCAAACATCTCGCTGTATGTCCCACATCCAAAGTGCCAAGAGAGAGCTTGCTCTCCCTGTCTTTGAGTACTGTTTTCGCTGTGCCGGTTACCTCTTTGCTAACATTCTCTTCAGCGCTGCAGGGAAACCAGGAACCACGTGGAGAAGGCACCCACACTGAAAGTGCCTGGAGGGAACATTGGGGCTTCTTCTCAGTGTCTCTGACATAGGGTTTCACTGTCCCGGGAAAGTCTCTGCTAACACCCTGCAGAGCGCTGTGCCCAATCTACAGAAACGTCTTGCGGTATCTCCTACAGGGAAAGTGCCAGGAGGGAACTGTCGAGCTTGTTCTCAGTGTCTCTGAGAATTGCTCTGATTATCCCTGTGACCTCTTTGCTAAGACTCTCCAGAGAGCCGTCCTCAAAACCAACACACATCTTGACATATCTCCCACATTGATCGCAGTGTCTCCAGGAACGGCATTCAAGGAGCCAGGAACTTTTCTCCCTACACTGTCCATTGAGTTGTCCCTCAAAACCAATATACATCCTGCTATATCTCCCACATGGAAAGTGCCAGGAGGGAGAAGTGGCGATTATGTTTAGACTTTCTCGGAACTGCTTCAAATCAACTAGATATCTTTGTGCTGTAAATCTCCCAACAGCCAAACGCAAAAGCAGCAAACATCTCGCTGTATGTCCCACATCCAAAGTGCCAAGAGAGAGCTTGCTCTCCCTGTCTTTGAGTACTGTTTTCGCTGTGCCGGTTACCTCTTTGCTAACATTCTCTTCAGCGCTGCAGGGAAACCAGGAACCACGTGGAGAAGGCACCCACACTGAAAGTGCCTGGAGGGAACATTGGGGCTTCTTCTCAGTGTCTCTGACATAGGGTTTCACTGTCCCGGGAAAGTCTCTGCTAACACCCTGCAGAGCGCTGTGCCCAATCTACAGAAACGTCTTGCGGTATCTCCTACAGGGAAAGTGCCAGGAGGGAACTGTCCATCTTGTTCTCAGTGTCTCTGAGAATTGCTCTGATTATCCCTGTGACCTCTTTGCTAAGACTCTCCAGAGAGCCGTCCTCAAAACCAACACACATCTTGACATATCTCCCACATTGATCGCAGTGTCTCCAGGAACGGCATTCAAGGAGCCAGGAACTTTTCTCCCTACACTGTCCATTGAGTTGTCCTCAAAACCAATATACATCCTGCTATATCTCCCCACATGGAAAGTGCCAGGAGGGAGAAGTGGCGATTATGTTTAGACTTTCTCGGAACTGCTTCAAATCAACTAGATATCTTTGTGCTGTAAATCTCCCAACAGCCAAACGCAAAAGCAGCAAACATCTCGCTGTATGTCCCACATCCAAAGTGCCAAGAGAGAGCTTGCTCTCCCTGTCTTTGAGTACTGTTTTCGCTGTGCCGGTTACCTCTTTGCTAACATTCTCTTCAGCGCTGCAGGGAAACCAGGAACCACGTGGAGAAGGCACCCACACTGAAAGTGCCTGGAGGGAACATTGGGCTTCTTCTCAGTGTCTCTGACATAGGGTTTCACTGTCCGGGAAAGTCTCTGCTAACACCCTGCAGAGCGCTGTGCCCAATCTACAGAAACGTCTTGCGGTATCTCCTACAGGGAAAGTGCCAGGAGGGAACTGTCCATCTTGTTCTCAGTGTCTCTGAGAATTGCTCTGATTATCCCTGTGACCTCTTTGCTAAGACTCTCCAGAGAGCCGTCCTCAAAACCAACACACATCTTGACATATCTCCCACATTGATCGCAGTGTCTCCAGGAACGGCATTCAAGGAGCCAGGAACTTTTCTCCCTACACTGTCCATTGAGTTGTCCTCAAAACCAATATACATCCTGCTATATCTCCACATGGAAAGTGCCAGGAGGGAGAAGTGGCGATTATGTTTAGACTTTCTCGGAACTGCTTCAAATCAACTAGATATCTTTGTGCTGTAAATCTCCCAACAGCCAAACGCAAAAGCAGCAAACATCTCGCTGTATGTCCCACATCCAAAGTGCCAAGAGAGAGCTTGCTCTCCCTGTCTTTGAGTACTGTTTTCGCTGTGCCGGTTACCTCTTTGCTAACATTCTCTTCAGCGCTGCAGGGAAACCAGGAACCACGTGGAGAAGGCACCCACACTGAAAGTGCCTGGAGGGAACATTGGGGCTTCTTCTCAGTGTCTCTGACATAGGGTTTCACTGTCCCGGGAAAGTCTCTGCTAACACCCTGCAGAGCGCTGTGCCCAATCTACAGAAACGTCTTGCGGTATCTCCTACAGGGAAAGTGCCAGGAGGGAACTGTCCATCTTGTTCTCAGTGTCTCTGAGAATTGCTCTGATTATCCCTGTGACCTCTTTGCTAAGACTCTCCAGAGAGCCGTCCTCAAAACCAACACACATCTTGACATATCTCCCACATTGATCGCAGTGTCTCCAGGAACGGCATTCAAGGAGCCAGGAACTTTTCTCCCTACACTGTCCATTGAGTTGTCCTCAAAACCAATATACATCCTGCTATATCTCCCACATGGAAAGTGCCAGGAGGGAGAAGTGGCGATTATGTTTAGACTTTCTCGGAACTGCTTCAAATCAACTAGATATCTTTGTGCTGTAAATCTCCCAACAGCCAAACGCAAAAGCAGCAAACATCTCGCTGTATGTCCCACATCCAAAGTGCCAAGAGAGAGCTTGCTCTCCCTGTCTTTGAGTACTGTTTTCGCTGTGCCGGTTACCTCTTTGCTAACATTCTCTTCAGCGCTGCAGGGAAACCAGGAACCACGTGGAGAAGGCACCCACACTGAAAGTGCCTGGAGGGAACATTGGGGCTTCTTCTCAGTGTCTCTGACATAGGGTTTCACTGTCCCGGGAAAGTCTCTGCTAACACCCTGCAGAGCGCTGTGCCCAATCTACAGAAACGTCTTGCGGTATCTCCTACAGGGAAAGTGCCAGGAGGGAACTGTCCATCTTGTTCTCAGTGTCTCTGAGAATTGCTCTGATTATCCCTGTGACCTCTTTGCTAAGACTCTCCAGAGAGCCGTCCTCAAAACCAAACACACATCTTGACATATCTCCCACATTGATCGCAGTGTCTCCAGGAACGGCATTCAAGGAGCCAGGAACTTTTCTCCCTACACTGTCCATTGAGTTGTCCTCAAAACCAAGATACATCCTGCTATATCTCCCACATGGAAAGTGCCAGGAGGGAGAAGTGGCGATTATGTTTAGGACTTTCTCGGAACTGCTTCAAATCAACTAGATATCTTTGTGCTGTAAATCTCCCAACAGCCAAACGCAAAAGCAGCAAACATCTCGCTGTATGTCCCACATCCAAAGTGCCAAGAGAGAGCTTGCTCTCCCTGTCTTTGAGTACTGTTTTCGCTGTGCCGGTTACCTCTTTGCTAACATTCTCTTCAGCGCTGCAGGGAAACCAGGAACCACGTGGAGAAGGCACCCACACTGAAAGTGCCTGGAGGGAACATTGGGCTTCTTCTCAGTGTCCTCTGACATAGGGTTTCACTGTCCCGGGAAAGTCTCTGCTAACACCCTGCAGAGCGCTGTGCCCAATCTACAGAAACGTCTTGCGGTATCTCCTACAGGGAAAGTGCCAGGAGGGAATTGTCGAGCTTGTTCTCAGTGTCTCTGAGAATTGCTCTGATTATCCCTGTGACCTCTTTGCTAAGACTCTCCAGAGAGCCGTCCTCAAAACCAACACACATCTTGACATATCTCCCACATTGATCGCAGTGTCTCCAGGAACGGCATTCAAGGAGCCAGGAACTTTTCTCCCTACACTGTCCATTGAGTTGTCCTCAAAACCAATATACATCCTGCTATATCTCCCACATGGAAAGTGCCAGGAGGGAGAAGTGGCGATTATGTTTAGACTTTCTCGGAACTGCTTCAAATCAACTAGATATCTTTGTGCTGTAAATCTCCCAACAGCCAAACGCAAAAGCAGCAAACATCTCGCTGTATGTCCCACATCCAAAGTGCCAAGAGAGAGCTTGCTCTCCCTGTCTTTGAGTACTGTTTTCGCTGTGCCGGTTACCTCTTTGCTAACATTCTCTTCAGCGCTGCAGGGAAACCAGGAACCACGTGGAGAAGGCACCCACACTGAAAGTGCCTGGAGGGAACATTGGGGCTTCTTCTCAGTGTCTCTGACATAGGGTTTCACTGTCCCGGGAAAGTCTCTGCTAACACCCTGCAGAGCGCTGTGCCCAATCTACAGAAACGTCTTGCGGTATCTCCTACAGGGAAAGTGCCAGGAGGGAATTGTCGAGCTTGTTCTCAGTGTCTCTGAGAATTGCTCTGATTATCCCTGTGACCTCTTTGCTAAGACTCTCCAGAGAGCCGTCCTCAAAACCAACACACATCTTGACATATCTCCACATTGATCGCAGTGTCTCCAGGAACGGCATTCAAGGAGCCAGGAACTTTTCTCCTACACTGTCCATTGAGTTGTCCTCAAAACCAATATACATCCTGCTATATCTCCCACATGGAAAGTGCCAGGAGGGAGAAGTGGCGATTATGTTTAGACTTTCTCGGAACTGCTTCAAATCAACTAGATATCTTTGTGCTGTAAATCTCCCAACAGCCAAACGCAAAAGCAGCAAACATCTCGCTGTATGTCCCACATCCAAAGTGCCAAGAGAGAGCTTGCTCTCCCTGTCTTTGAGTACTGTTTTCGCTGTGCCGGTTACTCTTTGCTAACATTCTCTTCAGCGCTGCAGGGAAACCAGAACCACGTGGAGAAGGCACCCACACTGAAAGTGCCTGGAGGGAACATTGGGGCTTCTTCTCAGTGTCTCTGACATAGGGTTTCACTGTCCCGGGAAAGTCTCTGCTAACACCCTGCAGAGCGCTGTGCCCAATCTACAGAAACGTCTTGCGGTATCTCCTACAGGGAAAGTGCCAGGAGGGAACTGTCCATCTTGTTCTCAGTGTCTCTGAGAATTGCTCTGATTATCCCTGTGACCTCTTTGCTAAGACTCTCCAGAGAGCCGTCCTCAAAACCAACACACATCTTGACATATCTCCCACATTGATCGCAGTGTCTCCAGGAACGGCATTCAAGGAGCCAGGAACTTTTCTCCCTACACTGTCCATTGAGTTGTCCTCAAAACCAATATACATCCTGCTATATCTCCCACATGGAAAGTGCCAGGAGGGAGAAGTGGCGATTATGTTTAGACTTTCTCGAACTGCTTCAAATCAACTAGATATCTTTGTGCTGTAAATCTCCCAACAGCCAAACGCAAAAGCAGCAAACATCTCGCTGTATGTCCACATCCAAAGTGCCAAGAGAGAGCTTGCTCTCCCTGTCTTTGAGTACTGTTTTCGCTGTGCCGGTTACCTCTTTGCTTAACATTCTCTTCAGCGCTGCAGGGAAACCAGGAAACCACGTGGAGAAGGCACCCACACTGAAAGTGGCCTGGAGGGAACATTGGGCTTCTTCTCAGTGTCTCTGACATAGGGTTTCACTGTCCCGGAAAGTCTCTGCTAACACCCTGCAGAGCGCTGTGCCCAATCTACAGAAACGTCTTGCGGTATCTCCTACAGGGAAAGTGCCAGGAGGGAACTGTCCATCTTGTTCTCAGTGTCTCTGAGATTGCTCTGATTATCCCTGTGACCTCTTTGCTAAGACTCTCCAGAGAGCCGTCCTCAAACCAACACACATCTTGACATATCTCCCACATTGATCGCAGTGTCTCCAGGAACGGCATTCAAGGAGCCAGGAACTTTTCTCCCTACACTGTCCATTGAGTTGTCCTCAAAACCAATATACATCCTGCTATATCTCCCACATGGAAAGTGCCAGGAGGGAGAAGTGGCGATTATGTTTAGACTTTCTCGGAACTGCTTCAAATCAACTAGATATCTTTTGTGCTGTAAATCTCCCAACAGCCAAACGCAAAAGCAGCAAACATCTCGCTGTATGTCCCACATCCAAAGTGCCAAGAGAGAGCTTGCTCTCCCTGTCTTTGAGTACTGTTTTCGCTGTGCCGGTTACCTCTTTGCTAACATTCTCTTCAGCGCTGCAGGGAAACCAGGAACCACGTGGAGAAGGCACCCACACTGAAAGTGCCTGGAGGGAACATTGGGGCTTCTTCTCAGTGTCTCTGACATAGGGTTTCACTGTCCCGGAAAGTCTCTGCTAACACCCTGCAGAGCGCTGTGCCCAATCTACAGAAACGTCTTGCGGTATCTCCTACAGGGAAAGTGCCAGGAGGGAACTGTCGAGCTTGTTCTCAGTGTCTCTGAGAATTGCTCTGATTATCCTGTGACCTCTTTGCTAAGACTCTCCAGAGAGCCGTCCTCAAAACCAACACACATCTTGACATATCTCCCACATTGATCGCAGTGTCTCCAGGAACGGCATTCAAGGAGCCAGGAACTTTTCTCCCTACACTGTCCATTGAGTTGTCCTCAAAACCAATATACATCCTGCTATATCTCCCACATGGAAAGTGCCAGGAGGGAGAAGTGGCGATTATGTTTAGACTTTCTCGGAACTGCTTCAAATCAACTAGATATCTTTGTGCTGTAAATCTCCCAACAGCCAAACGCAAAAGCAGCAAACATCTCGCTGTATGTCCCACATCCAAAGTGCCAAGAGAGAGCTTGCTCTCCCTGTCTTTGAGTACTGTTTTCGCTGTGCCGGTTACCTCTTTGCTAACATTCTCTTCAGCGCTGCAGGGAAACCAGGAACCACGTGGAGAAGGCACCCACACTGAAAGTGCCTGGAGGGAACATTGGGGCTTCTTCTCAGTGTCTCTGACATAGGGTTTCACTGTCCCGGGAAAGTCTCTGCTAACACCCTGCAGAGCGCTGTGCCCAATCTACAGAAACGTCTTGCGGTATCTCCTACAGGGAAAGTGCCAGGAGGGAACTTGTCGAGCTTGTTCTCAGTGTCTCTGAGAATTGCTCTGATTATCCCTGTGACCTCTTTGCTAAGACTCTCCAGAGAGCCGTCCTCAAAACCAACACACATCTTGACATATCTCCCACATTGATCGCAGTGTCTCCAGGAACGGCATTCAAGGAGCCAGGAACTTTTCTCCCTACACTGTCCATTGAGTTGTCCTCAAAACCAATATACATCCTGCTATATCTCCCACATGGAAAGTGCCAGGAGGGAGAAGTGGCGATTATGTTTAGACTTTCTCGGAACTGCTTCAAATCAACTAGATATCTTTGTGCTGTAAATCTCCCAACAGCCAAACGCAAAAGCAGCAAACATCTCGCTGTATGTCCCACATCCAAAGTGCCAAGAGAGAGCTTGCTCTCCCTGTCTTTGAGTACTGTTTTCGCTGTCCCGGTTACCTCTTTGCTAACATTCTCTTCAGCGCTGCAGGGAAACCAGGAACCACGTGGAGAAGGCACCCACACTGAAAGTGCCTGGAGGGAACATTGGGGCTTCTTCTCAGTGTCTCTGACATAGGGTTTCACTGTCCCGGGAAAGTCTCTGCTAACACCCTGCAGAGCGCTGTGCCCAATCTACAGAAACGTCTTGCGGTATCTCCTACAGGGAAAGTGCCAGGAGGGAACTGTCCATCTTGTTCTCAGTGTCTCTGAGAATTGCTCTGATTATCCCTGTGACCTCTTTGCTAAGACTCTCCAGAGAGCCGTCCTCAAAACCAACACACATCTTGACATATCTCCCACATTGATCGCAGTGTCTCCAGGAACGGCATTCAAGGAGCCAGGAACTTTTCTCCCTACACTGTCCATTGAGTTGTCCTCAAAACCAATATACATCCTGCTATATCTCCCACATGGAAAGTGCCAGGAGGGAGAAGTGGCGATTATGTTTAGACTTTCTCGGAACTGCTTCAAATCAACTAGATATCTTTGTGCTGTAAATCTCCCAACAGCCAAACGCAAAAGCAGCAAACATCTCGCTGTATGTCCCACATCCAAAGTGCCAAGAGAGAGCTTGCTCTCCCTGTCTTTGAGTACTGTTTTCGCTGTGCCCGGTTACCTCTTTGCTAACATTCTCTTCAGCGCTGCAGGGAAACCAGGAACCACGTGGAGAAGGCACCCACACTGAAAGTGCCTGGAGGGAACATTGGGGCTTCTTCTCAGTGTCTCTGACATAGGGTTTCACTGTCCCGGGAAAGTCTCTGCTAACACCCTGCAGAGCGCTGTGCCCAATCTACAGAAACGTCTTGCGGTATCTCCTACAGGGAAAGTGCCAGGAGGGAATTGTCGAGCTTGTTCTCAGTGTCTCTGAGAATTGCCTCTGATTATCCCTGTGACCTCTTTGCTAAGACTCTCCAGAGAGCCGTCCTCAAAACCAACACACATCTTGACATATCTCCCACATTGATCGCAGTGTCTCCAGGAACGGCATTCAAGGAGCCAGGAACTTTTCTCCCTACACTGTCCATTGAGTTGTCCTCAAAACCAATATTACATCCTGCTATATCTCCCACATGGAAAGTGCCAGGAGGGAGAAGTGGCGATTATGTTTAGACTTTCTCGGAACTGCTTCAAATCAACTAGATATCTTTGTGCTGTAAATCTCCCAACAGCCAAACGCAAAAGCAGCAAACATCTCGCTGTATGTCCCACATCAAAGTGCCAAGAGAGAGCTTGCTCTCCCTGTCTTTGAGTACTGTTTTCGCTGTGCCGGTTACCTCTTTGCTAACATTCTCTTCAGCGCTGCAGGGAAACCAGGAACCACGTGGAGAAGGCACCCACACTGAAAGTGCCTGGAGGGAACATTGGGGCTTCTTCTCAGTGTCTCTGACATAGGGTTTCACTGTCCCGGGAAAGTCTCTGCTAACACCCTGCAGAGCGCTGTGCCCAATCTACAGAAACGTCTTGCGGTATCTCCTACAGGGAAAGTGCCAGGAGGGAACTGTCGATCTTGTTCTCAGTGTCTCTGAGAATTGCTCTGATTATCCCTGTGACCTCTTTGCTAAGACTCTCCAGAGAGCCGTCCTCAAAACCAACACACATCTTGACATATCTCCCACATTGATCGCAGTGTCTCCAGGAACGGCATTCAAGGAGCCAGGAACTTTTCTCCCTACACTGTCCATTGAGTTGTCCTCAAAACCAAGATACATCCTGCTATATCTCCCACATGGAAAGTGCCAGGAGGGAGAAGTGGCGATTATGTTTAGACTTTCTCGGAACTGCTTCAAATCAACTAGATATCTTTGTGCTGTAAATCTCCCAACAGCCAAACGCAAAAGCAGCAAACATCTCGCTGTATGTCCCACATCCAAAGTGCCAAGAGAGAGCTTGCTCTCCCTGTCTTTGAGTACTGTTTTCGCTGTGCCGGTTACCTCTTTGCTAACATTCTCTTCAGCGCTGCAGGGAAACCAGGAACCACGTGGAGAAGGCACCCACACTGAAAGTGCCTGGAGGGAACATTGGGGCTTCTTCTCAGTGTCTCTGACATAGGGTTTCACTGTCCCGGGAAAGTCTCTGCTAACACCCTGCAGAGCGCTGTGCCCAATCTACAGAAACGTCTTGCGGTATCTCCTACAGGGAAAGTGCCAGGAGGGAATTGTCGAGCTTGTTCTCAGTGTCTCTGAGAATTGCTCTGATTATCCCTGTGACCTCTTTGCTAAGACTCTCCAGAGAGCCGTCCTCAAAACCAACACACATCTTGACATATCTCCCACATTGATCGCAGTGTCTCCAGGAACGGCATTCAAGGAGCCAGGAACTTTTCTCCCTACACTGTCCATTGAGTTGTCCTCAAAACCAATATACATCCTGCTATATCTCCCACATGGAAAGTGCCAGGAGGGAGAAGTGGCGATTATGTTTAGACTTTCTCGGAACTGCTTCAAATCAACTAGATATCTTTGTGCTGTAAATCTCCCAACAGCCAAACGCAAAAGCAGCAAACATCTCGCTGTATGTCCCACATCCAAAGTGCCAAGAGAGAGCTTGCTCTCCCTGTCTTGAGTACTGTTTTCGCTGTGCCGGTTACCTCTTTGCTAACATTCTCTTCAGCGCTGCAGGGAAACCAGGAACCACGTGGAGAAGGCACCCACACTGAAAGTGCCTGGAGGGAACATTGGGGCTTCTTCTCAGTGTCTCTGACATAGGGTTTCACTGTCCCGGGAAAGTCTCTGCTAACACCCTGCAGAGCGCTGTGCCCAATCTACAGAAACGTCTTGCGGTATCTCCTACAGGGAAAGTGCCAGGAGGGAATTGTCGAGCTTGTTCTCAGTGTCTCTGAGAATTGCTCTGATTATCCCTGTGACCTCTTTGCTAAGACTCTCCAGAGAGCCGTCCTCAAAACCAACACACATCTTGACATATCTCCCACATTGATCGCAGTGTCTCCAGGAACGGCATTCAAGGAGCCAGGAACTTTTCTCCCTACACTGTCCATTGAGTTGTCCTCAAAACCAATATACATCCTGCTATATCTCCCACATGGAAAGTGCCAGGAGGGAGAAGTGGCGATTATGTTTAGACTTTCTCGGAACTGCTTCAAATCAACTAGATATCTTTGTGCTGTAAATCTCCCAACAGCCAAACGCAAAAGCAGCAAACATCTCGCTGTATGTCCCACATCCAAAGTGCCAAGAGAGAGCTTGCTCTCCCTGTCTTTGAGTACTGTTTTCGCTGTGCCGGTTACCTCTTTGCTAACATTCTCTTCAGCGCTGCAGGGAAACCAGGAACCACGTGGAGAAGGCACCCACACTGAAAGTGCCTGGAGGGAACATTGGGGCTTCTTCTCAGTGTCTCTGACATAGGGTTTCACTGTCCCGGGAAAGTCTCTGCTAACACCCTGCAGAGCGCTGTGCCCAATCTACAGAAACGTCTTGCGGTATCTCCTACAGGGAAAGTGCCAGGAGGGAATTGTCGAGCTTGTTCTCAGTGTCTCTGAGAATTGCTCTGATTATCCCTGTGACCTCTTTGCTAAGACTCTCCAGAGAGCCGTCCTCAAAACCAACACACATCTTGACATATCTCCCACATTGATCGCAGTGTCTCCAGGAACGGCATTCAAGGAGCCAGGAACTTTTCTCCCTACACTGTCCATTGAGTTGTCCTCAAAACCAATATACATCCTGCTATATCTCCCACATGGAAAGTGCCAGGAGGGAGAAGTGGCGATTATGTTTAGACTTTCTCGGAACTGCTTCAAATCAACTAGATATCTTTGTGCTGTAAATCTCCCAACAGCCAAACGCAAAAGCAGCAAACATCTCGCTGTATGTCCCACATCCAAAGTGCCAAGAGAGAGCTTGCTCTCCCTCTCTTTGAGTACTGTTTTCGCTGTGCCGGTTACCTCTTTGCTAACATTCTCTTCAGCGCTGCAGGGAAACCAGGAACCACGTGGAGAAGGCACCCACACTGAAAGTGCCTGGAGGGAACATTGGGGCTTCTTCTCAGTGTCTCTGACATAGGGTTTCACTGTCCCGGGAAAGTCTCTGCTAACACCCTGCAGAGCGCTGTGCCCAATCTACAGAAACGTCTTGCGGTATCTCCTACAGGGAAAGTGCCAGGAGGGAATTGTCGAGCTTGTTCTCAGTGTCTCTGAGAATTGCTCTGATTATCCCTGTGACCTCTTTGCTAAGACTCTCCAGAGAGCCGTCCTCAAAACCAACACACATCTTGACATATCTCCCACATTGATCGCAGTGTCTCCAGGAACGGCATTCAAGGAGCCAGGAACTTTTCTCCCTACACTGTCCATTGAGTTGTCCTCAAAACCAATATACATCCTGCTATATCTCCCACATGGAAAGTGCCAGGAGGGAGAAGTGGCGATTATGTTTAGACTTTCTCGGAACTGCTTCAAATCAACTAGATATCTTTGTGCTGTAAATCTCCCAACAGCCAAACGCAAAAGCAGCAAACATCTCGCTGTATGTCCCACATCCAAAGTGCCAAGAGAGAGCTTGCTCTCCCTGTCTTTGAGTACTGTTTTCGCTGTGCCGGTTACCTCTTTGCTAACATTCTCTTCAGCGCTGCAGGGAAACCAGGAACCACGTGGAGAAGGCACCCACACTGAAAGTGCCTGGAGGGAACATTGGGGCTTCTTCTCAGTGTCTCTGACATAGGGTTTCACTGTCCCGGGAAAGTCTCTGCTAACACCCTGCAGAGCGCTGTGCCCAATCTACAGAAACGTCTTGCGGTATCTCCTACAGGGAAAGTGCCAGGAGGGAATTGTCGAGCTTGTTCTCAGTGTCTCTGAGAATTGCTCTGATTATCCCTGTGACCTCTTTGCTAAGACTCTCCAGAGAGCCGTCCTCAAAACCAACACACATCTTGACATATCTCCCACATTGATCGCAGTGTCTCCAGGAACGGCATTCAAGGAGCCAGGAACTTTTCTCCCTACACTGTCCATTGAGTTGTCCTCAAAACCAATATACATCCTGCTATATCTCCCACATGGAAAGTGCCAGGAGGGAGAAGTGGCGATTATGTTTAGACTTTCTCGGAACTGCTTCAAATCAACTAGATATCTTTGTGCTGTAAATCTCCCAACAGCCAAACGCAAAAGCAGCAAACATCTCGCTGTATGTCCCACATCCAAAGTGCCAAGAGAGAGCTTGCTCTCCCTGTCTTTGAGTACTGTTTTCGCTGTGCCGGTTACCTCTTTGCTAACATTCTCTTCAGCGCTGCAGGGAAACCAGGAACCACGTGGAGAAGGCACCCACACTGAAAGTGCCTGGAGGGAACATTGGGGCTTCTTCTCAGTGTCTCTGACATAGGGTTTCACTGTCCCGGGAAAGTCTCTGCTAACACCCTGCAGAGCGCTGTGCCCAATCTACAGAAACGTCTTGCGGTATCTCCTACAGGGAAAGTGCCAGGAGGGAACTGTCCATCTTGTTCTCAGTGTCTCTGAGAATTGCTCTGATTATCCCTGTGACCTCTTTGCTAAGACTCTCCAGAGAGCCGTCCTCAAAACCAACACACATCTTGACATATCTCCCACATTGATCGCAGTGTCTCCAGGAACGGCATTCAAGGAGCCAGGAACTTTTCTCCCTACACTGTCCATTGAGTTGTCCTCAAAACCAATATACATCCTGCTATATCTCCCACATGGAAAGTGCCAGGAGGGAGAAGTGGCGATTATGTTTAGACTTTCTCGGAACTGCTTCAAATCAACTAGATATCTTTGTGCTGTAAATCTCCCAACAGCCAAACGCAAAAGCAGCAAACATCTCGCTGTATGTCCCACATCCAAAGTGCCAAGAGAGAGCTTGCTCTCCCTGTCTTTGAGTACTGTTTTCGCTGTGCCGGTTACCTCTTTGCTAACATTCTCTTCAGCGCTGCAGGGAAACCAGGAACCACGTGGAGAAGGCACCCACACTGAAAGTGCCTGGAGGGAACATTGGGGCTTCTTCTCAGTGTCTCTGACATAGGGTTTCACTGTCCCGGGAAAGTCTCTGCTAACACCCTGCAGAGCGCTGTGCCCAATCTACAGAAACGTCTTGCGGTATCTCCTACAGGGAAAGTGCCAGGAGGGAACTGTCCATCTTGTTCTCAGTGTCTCTGAGAATTGCTCTGATTATCCCTGTGACCTCTTTGCTAAGACTCTCCAGAGAGCCGTCCTCAAAACCAACACACATCTTGACATATCTCCCACATTGATCGCAGTGTCTCCAGGAACGGCATTCAAGGAGCCAGGAACTTTTCTCCCTACACTGTCCATTGAGTTGTCCTCAAAACCAATATACATCCTGCTATATCTCCCACATGGAAAGTGCCAGGAGGGAGAAGTGGCGATTATGTTTAGACTTTCTCGGAACTGCTTCAAATCAACTAGATATCTTTGTGCTGTAAATCTCCCAACAGCCAAACGCAAAAGCAGCAAACATCTCGCTGTATGTCCCACATCCAAAGTGCCAAGAGAGAGCTTGCTCTCCCTGTCTTTGAGTACTGTTTTCGCTGTGCCGGTTACCTCTTTGCTAACATTCTCTTCAGCGCTGCAGGGAAACCAGGAACCACGTGGAGAAGGCACCCACACTGAAAGTGCCTGGAGGGAACATTGGGGCTTCTTCTCAGTGTCTCTGACATAGGGTTTCACTGTCCCGGGAAAGTCTCTGCTAACACCCTGCAGAGCGCTGTGCCCAATCTACAGAAACGTCTTGCGGTATCTCCTACAGGGAAAGTGCCAGGAGGGAACTGTCCATCTTGTTCTCAGTGTCTCTGAGAATTGCTCTGATTATCCCTGTGACCTCTTTGCTAAGACTCTCCAGAGAGCCGTCCTCAAAACCAACACACATCTTGACATATCTCCCTCATTGATCGCAGTGTCTCCAGGAACGGCATTCAAGGAGCCAGGAACTTTTCTCCCTACACTGTCCATTGAGTTGTCCTCAAAACCAATATACATCCTGCTATATCTCCCACATGGAAAGTGCCAGGAGGGAGAAGTGGCGATTATGTTTAGACTTTCTCGGAACTGCTTCAAATCAACTAGATATCTTTGTGCTGTAAATCTCCCAACAGCCAAACGCAAAAGCAGCAAACATCTCGCTGTATGTCCCACATCCAAAGTGCCAAGAGAGAGCTTGCTCTCCCTGTCTTTGAGTACTGTTTTCGCTGTGCCGGTTACCTCTTTGCTAACATTCTCTTCAGCGCTGCAGGGAAACCAGGAACCACGTGGAGAAGGCACCCACACTGAAAGTGCCTGGAGGGAACATTGGGGCTTCTTCTCAGTGTCTCTGACATAGGGTTTCACTGTCCCGGGAAAGTCTCTGCTAACACCCTGCAGAGCGCTGTGCCCAATCTACAGAAACGTCTTGCGGTATCTCCTACAGGGAAAGTGCCAGGAGGGAACTGTCCATCTTGTTCTCAGTGTCTCTGAGAATTGCTCTGATTATCCCTGTGACCTCTTTGCTAAGACTCTCCAGAGAGCCGTCCTCAAAACCAACACACATCTTGACATATCTCCCACATTGATCGCAGTGTCTCCAGGAACGGCATTCAAGGAGCCAGGAACTTTTCTCCCTACACTGTCCATTGAGTTGTCCTCAAAACCAAGATACATCCTGCTATATCTCCCACATGGAAAGTGCCAGGAGGGAGAAGTGGCGATTATGTTTAGACTTTCTCGGAACTGCTTCAAATCAACTAGATATCTTTGTGCTGTAAATCTCCCAACAGCCAAACGCAAAAGCAGCAAACATCTCGCTGTATGTCCCACATCCAAAGTGCCAAGAGAGAGCTTGCTCTCCCTGTCTTTGAGTACTGTTTTCGCTGTCCCGGTTACCTCTTTGCTAACATTCTCTTCAGCGCTGCAGGGAAACCAGGAACCACGTGGAGAAGGCACCCACACTGAAAGTGCCTGGAGGGAACATTGGGGCTTCTTCTCAGTGTCTCTGACATAGGGTTTCACTGTCCCGGGAAAGTCTCTGCTAACACCCTGCAGAGCGCTGTGCCCAATCTACAGAAACGTCTTGCGGTATCTCCTACAGGGAAAGTGCCAGGAGGGAATTGTCGAGCTTGTTCTCAGTGTCTCTGAGAATTGCTCTGATTATCCCTGTGACCTCTTTGCTAAGACTCTCCAGAGAGCCGTCCTCAAAACCAACACACATCTTGACATATCTCCCACATTGATCGCAGTGTCTCCAGGAACGGCATTCAAGGAGCCAGGAACTTTTCTCCCTACACTGTCCATTGAGTTGTCCTCAAAACCAATATACATCCTGCTATATCTCCCACATGGAAAGTGCCAGGAGGGAGAAGTGGCGATTATGTTTAGACTTTCTCGGAACTGCTTCAAATCAACTAGATATCTTTGTGCTGTAAATCTCCCAACAGCCAAACGCAAAAGCAGCAAACATCTCGCTGTATGTCCCACATCCAAAGTGCCAAGAGAGAGCTTGCTCTCCCTGTCTTTGAGTACTGTTTTCGCTGTGCCGGTTACCTCTTTGCTAACATTCTCTTCAGCGCTGCAGGGAAACCAGGAACCACGTGGAGAAGGCACCCACACTGAAAGTGCCTGGAGGGAACATTGGGGCTTCTTCTCAGTGTCTCTGACATAGGGTTTCACTGTCCCGGGAAAGTCTCTGCTAACACCCTGCAGAGCGCTGTGCCCAATCTACAGAAACGTCTTGCGGTATCTCCTACAGGGAAAGTGCCAGGAGGGAATTGTCGAGCTTGTTCTCAGTGTCTCTGAGAATTGCTCTGATTATCCCTGTGACCTCTTTGCTAAGACTCTCCAGAGAGCCGTCCTCAAAACCAACACACATCTTGACATATCTCCCACATTGATCGCAGTGTCTCCAGGAACGGCATTCAAGGAGCCAGGAACTTTTCTCCCTACACTGTCCATTGAGTTGTCCTCAAAACCAATATACATCCTGCTATATCTCCCACATGGAAAGTGCCAGGAGGGAGAAGTGGCGATTATGTTTAGACTTTCTCGGAACTGCTTCAAATCAACTAGATATCTTTGTGCTGTAAATCTCCCAACAGCCAAACGCAAAAGCAGCAAACATCTCGCTGTATGTCCCACATCCAAAGTGCCAAGAGAGAGCTTGCTCTCCCTGTCTTTGAGTACTGTTTTCGCTGTGCCGGTTACCTCTTTGCTAACATTCTCTTCAGCGCTGCAGGGAAACCAGGAACCACGTGGAGAAGGCACCCACACTGAAAGTGCCTGGAGGGAACATTGGGGCTTCTTCTCAGTGTCTCTGACATAGGGTTTCACTGTCCCGGGAAAGTCTCTGCTAACACCCTGCAGAGCGCTGTGCCCAATCTACAGAAACGTCTTGCGGTATCTCCTACAGGGAAAGTGCCAGGAGGGAACTGTCCATCTTGTTCTCAGTGTCTCTGAGAATTGCTCTGATTATCCCTGTGACCTCTTTGCTAAGACTCTCCAGAGAGCCGTCCTCAAAACCAACACACATCTTGACATATCTCCCACATTGATCGCAGTGTCTCCAGGAACGGCATTCAAGGAGCCAGGAACTTTTCTCCCTACACTGTCCATTGAGTTGTCCTCAAAACCAATATACATCCTGCTATATCTCCCACATGGAAAGTGCCAGGAGGGAGAAGTGGCGATTATGTTTAGACTTTCTCGGAACTGCTTCAAATCAACTAGATATCTTTGTGCTGTAAATCTCCCAACAGCCAAACGCAAAAGCAGCAAACATCTCGCTGTATGTCCCACATCCAAAGTGCCAAGAGAGAGCTTGCTCTCCCTGTCTTTGAGTACTGTTTTCGCTGTCCCGGTTACCTCTTTCCTAACATTCTCTTCAGCGCTGCAGGGAAACCAGGAACCACGTGGAGAAGGCACCCACACTGAAAGTGCCTGGAGGGAACATTGGGGCTTCTTCTCAGTGTCTCTGACATAGGGTTTCACTGTCCCGGGAAAGTCTCTGCTAACACCCTGCAGAGCGCTGTGCCCAATCTACAGAAACGTCTTGCGGTATCTCCTACAGGGAAAGTGCCAGGAGGGAACTGTCCATCTTGTTCTCAGTGTCTCTGAGAATTGCTCTGATTATCCCTGTGACCTCTTTGCTAAGACTCTCCAGAGAGCCGTCCTCAAAACCAACACACATCTTGACATATCTCCCACATTGATCGCAGTGTCTCCAGGAACGGCATTCAAGGAGCCAGGAACTTTTCTCCCTACACTGTCCATTGAGTTGTCCTCAAAACCAATATACATCCTGCTATATCTCCCACATGGAAAGTGCCAGGAGGGAGAAGTGGCGATTATGTTTAGACTTTCTCGGAACTGCTTCAAATCAACTAGATATCTTTGTGCTGTAAATCTCCCAACAGCCAAACGCAAAAGCAGCAAACATCTCGCTGTATGTCCCACATCCAAAGTGCCAAGAGAGAGCTTGCTCTCCCTCTCTTTGAGTACTGTTTTCGCTGTGCCGGTTACCTCTTTGCTAACATTCTCTTCAGCGCTGCAGGGAAACCAGGAACCACGTGGAGAAGGCACCCACACTGAAAGTGCCTGGAGGGAACATTGGGGCTTCTTCTCAGTGTCTCTGACATAGGGTTTCACTGTCCCGGGAAAGTCTCTGCTAACACCCTGCAGAGCGCTGTGCCCAATCTACAGAAACGTCTTGCGGTATCTCCTACAGGGAAAGTGCCAGGAGGGAACTGTCCATCTTGTTCTCAGTGTCTCTGAGAATTGCTCTGATTATCCCTGTGACCTCTTTGCTAAGACTCTCCAGAGAGCCGTCCTCAAAACCAACACACATCTTGACATATCTCCCTCATTGATCGCAGTGTCTCCAGGAACGGCATTCAAGGAGCCAGGAACTTTTCTCCCTACACTGTCCATTGAGTTGTCCTCAAAACCAATATACATCCTGCTATATCTCCCACATGGAAAGTGCCAGGAGGGAGAAGTGGCGATTATGTTTAGACTTTCTCGGAACTGCTTCAAATCAACTAGATATCTTTGTGCTGTAAATCTCCCAACAGCCAAACGCAAAAGCAGCAAACATCTCGCTGTATGTCCCACATCCAAAGTGCCAAGAGAGAGCTTGCTCTCCCTGTCTTTGAGTACTGTTTTCGCTGTGCCGGTTACCTCTTTGCTAACATTCTCTTCAGCGCTGCAGGGAAACCAGGAACCACGTGGAGAAGGCACCCACACTGAAAGTGCCTGGAGGGAACATTGGGGCTTCTTCTCAGTGTCTCTGACATAGGGTTTCACTGTCCCGGGAAAGTCTCTGCTAACACCCTGCAGAGCGCTGTGCCCAATCTACAGAAACGTCTTGCGGTATCTCCTACAGGGAAAGTGCCAGGAGGGAATTGTCGAGCTTGTTCTCAGTGTCTCTGAGAATTGCTCTGATTATCCCTGTGACCTCTTTGCTAAGACTCTCCAGAGAGCCGTCCTCAAAACCAACACACATCTTGACATATCTCCCTCATTGATCGCAGTGTCTCCAGGAACGGCATTCAAGGAGCCAGGAACTTTTCTCCCTACACTGTCCATTGAGTTGTCCTCAAAACCAATATACATCCTGCTATATCTCCCACATGGAAAGTGCCAGGAGGGAGAAGTGGCGATTATGTTTAGACTTTCTCGGAACTGCTTCAAATCAACTAGATATCTTTGTGCTGTAAATCTCCCAACAGCCAAACGCAAAAGCAGCAAACATCTCGCTGTATGTCCCACATCCAAAGTGCCAAGAGAGAGCTTGCTCTCCCTGTCTTTGAGTACTGTTTTCACTGTCCCGGTTACCTCTTTGCTAACATTCTCTTCAGCGCTGCAGGGAAACCAGGAACCACGTGGAGAAGGCACCCACACTGAAAGTGCCTGGAGGGAACATTGGGGCTTCTTCTCAGTGTCTCTGACATAGGGTTTCACTGTCCCGGGAAAGTCTCTGCTAACACCCTGCAGAGCGCTGTGCCCAATCTACAGAAACGTCTTGCGGTATCTCCTACAGGGAAAGTGCCAGGAGGGAACTGTCCATCTTGTTCTCAGTGTCTCTGAGAATTGCTCTGATTATCCCTGTGACCTCTTTGCTAAGACTCTCCAGAGAGCCGTCCTCAAAACAAACACACATCTTGACATATCTCCCACATTGATCGCAGTGTCTCCAGGAACGGCATTCAAGGAGCCAGGAACTTTTCTCCCTACACTGTCCATTGAGTTGTCCTCAAAACCAATATACATCCTGCTATATCTCCCACATGGAAAGTGCCAGGAGGGAGAAGTGGCGATTATGTTTAGACTTTCTCGGAACTGCTTCAAATCAACTAGATATCTTTGTGCTGTAAATCTCCCAACAGCCAAACGCAAAAGCAGCAAACATCTCGCTGTATGTCCCACATCCAAAGTGCCAAGAGAGAGCTTGCTCTCCCTGTCTTTGAGTACTGTTTTCACTGTCCCGGTTACCTCTTTGCTAACATTCTCTTCAGCGCTGCAGGGAAACCAGGAACCACGTGGAGAAGGCACCCACACTGAAAGTGCCTGGAGGGAACATTGGGGCTTCTTCTCAGTGTCTCTGACATAGGGTTTCACTGTCCCGGGAAAGTCTCTGCTAACACCCTGCAGAGCGCTGTGCCCAATCTACAGAAACGTCTTGCGGTATCTCCTACAGGGAAAGTGCCAGGAGGGAATTGTCGAGCTTGTTCTCAGTGTCTCTGAGAATTGCTCTGATTATCCCTGTGACCTCTTTGCTAAGACTCTCCAGAGAGCCGTCCTCAAAACCAACACACATCTTGACATATCTCCCACATTGATCGCAGTGTCTCCAGGAACGGCATTCAAGGAGCCAGGAACTTTTCTCCCTACACTGTCCATTGAGTTGTCCTCAAAACCAATATACATCCTGCTATATCTCCCACATGGAAAGTGCCAGGAGGGAGAAGTGGCGATTATGTTTAGACTTTCTCGGAACTGCTTCAAATCAACTAGATATCTTTGTGCTGTAAATCTCCCAACAGCCAAACGCAAAAGCAGCAAACATCTCGCTGTATGTCCCACATCCAAAGTGCCAAGAGAGAGCTTGCTCTCCCTGTCTTTGAGTACTGTTTTCGCTGTGCCGGTTACCTCTTTGCTAACATTCTCTTCAGCGCTGCAGGGAAACCAGGAACCACGTGGAGAAGGCACCCACACTGAAAGTGCCTGGAGGGAACATTGGGGCTTCTTCTCAGTGTCTCTGACATAGGGTTTCACTGTCCCGGGAAAGTCTCTGCTAACACCCTGCAGAGCGCTGTGCCCAATCTACAGAAACGTCTTGCGGTATCTCCTACAGGGAAAGTGCCAGGAGGGAATTGTCGAGCTTGTTCTCAGTGTCTCTGAGAATTGCTCTGATTATCCCTGTGACCTCTTTGCTAAGACTCTCCAGAGAGCCGTCCTCAAAACCAACACACATCTTGACATATCTCCCACATTGATCGCAGTGTCTCCAGGAACGGCATTCAAGGAGCCAGGAACTTTTCTCCCTACACTGTCCATTGAGTTGTCCTCAAAACCAAGATACATCCTGCTATATCTCCCACATGGAAAGTGCCAGGAGGGAGAAGTGGCGATTATGTTTAGACTTTCTCGGAACTGCTTCAAATCAACTAGATATCTTTGTGCTGTAAATCTCCCAACAGCCAAACGCAAAAGCAGCAAACATCTCGCTGTATGTCCCACATCCAAAGTGCCAAGAGAGAGCTTGCTCTCCCTCTCTTTGAGTACTGTTTTCGCTGTGCCGGTTACCTCTTTGCTAACATTCTCTTCAGCGCTGCAGGGAAACCAGGAACCACGTGGAGAAGGCACCCACACTGAAAGTGCCTGGAGGGAACATTGGGGCTTCTTCTCAGTGTCTCTGACATAGGGTTTCACTGTCCCGGGAAAGTCTCTGCTAACACCCTGCAGAGCGCTGTGCCCAATCTACAGAAACGTCTTGCGGTATCTCCTACAGGGAAAGTGCCAGGAGGGAATTGTCGAGCTTGTTCTCAGTGTCTCTGAGAATTGCTCTGATTATCCCTGTGACCTCTTTGCTAAGACTCTCCAGAGAGCCGTCCTCAAAACCAACACACATCTTGACATATCTCCCACATTGATCGCAGTGTCTCCAGGAACGGCATTCAAGGAGCCAGGAACTTTTCTCCCTACACTGTCCATTGAGTTGTCCTCAAAACCAATATACATCCTGCTATATCTCCCACATGGAAAGTGCCAGGAGGGAGAAGTGGCGATTATGTTTAGACTTTCTCGGAACTGCTTCAAATCAACTAGATATCTTTGTGCTGTAAATCTCCCAACAGCCAAACGCAAAAGCAGCAAACATCTCGCTGTATGTCCCACATCCAAAGTGCCAAGAGAGAGCTTGCTCTCCCTCTCTTTGAGTACTGTTTTCGCTGTGCCGGTTACCTCTTTGCTAACATTCTCTTCAGCGCTGCAGGGAAACCAGGAACCACGTGGAGAAGGCACCCACACTGAAAGTGCCTGGAGGGAACATTGGGGCTTCTTCTCAGTGTCTCTGACATAGGGTTTCACTGTCCCGGGAAAGTCTCTGCTAACACCCTGCAGAGCGCTGTGCCCAATCTACAGAAACGTCTTGCGGTATCTCCTACAGGGAAAGTGCCAGGAGGGAATTGTCGAGCTTGTTCTCAGTGTCTCTGAGAATTGCTCTGATTATCCCTGTGACCTCTTTGCTAAGACTCTCCAGAGAGCCGTCCTCAAAACCAACACACATCTTGACATATCTCCCACATTGATCGCAGTGTCTCCAGGAACGGCATTCAAGGAGCCAGGAACTTTTCTCCCTACACTGTCCATTGAGTTGTCCTCAAAACCAATATACATCCTGCTATATCTCCCACATGGAAAGTGCCAGGAGGGAGAAGTGGCGATTATGTTTAGACTTTCTCGGAACTGCTTCAAATCAACTAGATATCTTTGTGCTGTAAATCTCCCAACAGCCAAACGCAAAAGCAGCAAACATCTCGCTGTATGTCCCACATCCAAAGTGCCAAGAGAGAGCTTGCTCTCCCTGTCTTTGAGTACTGTTTTCGCTGTGCCGGTTACCTCTTTGCTAACATTCTCTTCAGCGCTGCAGGGAAACCAGGAACCACGTGGAGAAGGCACCCACACTGAAAGTGCCTGGAGGGAACATTGGGGCTTCTTCTCAGTGTCTCTGACATAGGGTTTCACTGTCCCGGGAAAGTCTCTGCTAACACCCTGCAGAGCGCTGTGCCCAATCTACAGAAACGTCTTGCGGTATCTCCTACAGGGAAAGTGCCAGGAGGGAATTGTCGAGCTTGTTCTCAGTGTCTCTGAGAATTGCTCTGATTATCCCTGTGACCTCTTTGCTAAGACTCTCCAGAGAGCCGTCCTCAAAACCAACACACATCTTGACATATCTCCCACATTGATCGCAGTGTCTCCAGGAACGGCATTCAAGGAGCCAGGAACTTTTCTCCCTACACTGTCCATTGAGTTGTCCTCAAAACCAATATACATCCTGCTATATCTCCCACATGGAAAGTGCCAGGAGGGAGAAGTGGCGATTATGTTTAGACTTTCTCGGAACTGCTTCAAATCAACTAGATATCTTTGTGCTGTAAATCTCCCAACAGCCAAACGCAAAAGCAGCAAACATCTCGCTGTATGTCCCACATCCAAAGTGCCAAGAGAGAGCTTGCTCTCCCTGTCTTTGAGTACTGTTTTCGCTGTGCCGGTTACCTCTTTGCTAACATTCTCTTCAGCGCTGCAGGGAAACCAGGAACCACGTGGAGAAGGCACCCACACTGAAAGTGCCTGGAGGGAACATTGGGGCTTCTTCTCAGTGTCTCTGACATAGGGTTTCACTGTCCCGGGAAAGTCTCTGCTAACACCCTGCAGAGCGCTGTGCCCAATCTACAGAAACGTCTTGCGGTATCTCCTACAGGGAAAGTGCCAGGAGGGAATTGTCGAGCTTGTTCTCAGTGTCTCTGAGAATTGCTCTGATTATCCCTGTGACCTCTTTGCTAAGACTCTCCAGAGAGCCGTCCTCAAAACAAACACACATCTTGACATATCTCCCACATTGATCGCAGTGTCTCCAGGAACGGCATTCAAGGAGCCAGGAACTTTTCTCCCTACACTGTCCATTGAGTTGTCCTCAAAACCAATATACATCCTGCTATATCTCCCACATGGAAAGTGCCAGGAGGGAGAAGTGGCGATTATGTTTAGACTTTCTCGGAACTGCTTCAAATCAACTAGATATCTTTGTGCTGTAAATCTCCCAACAGCCAAACGCAAAAGCAGCAAACATCTCGCTGTATGTCCCACATCCAAAGTGCCAAGAGAGAGCTTGCTCTCCCTGTCTTTGAGTACTGTTTTCGCTGTGCCGGTTACCTCTTTGCTAACATTCTCTTCAGCGCTGCAGGGAAACCAGGAACCACGTGGAGAAGGCACCCACACTGAAAGTGCCTGGAGGGAACATTGGGGCTTCTTCTCAGTGTCTCTGACATAGGGTTTCACTGTCCCGGGAAAGTCTCTGCTAACACCCTGCAGAGCGCTGTGCCCAATCTACAGAAACGTCTTGCGGTATCTCCTACAGGGAAAGTGCCAGGAGGGAATTGTCGAGCTTGTTCTCAGTGTCTCTGAGAATTGCTCTGATTATCCCTGTGACCTCTTTGCTAAGACTCTCCAGAGAGCCGTCCTCAAAACCAACACACATCTTGACATATCTCCCACATTGATCGCAGTGTCTCCAGGAACGGCATTCAAGGAGCCAGGAACTTTTCTCCCTACACTGTCCATTGAGTTGTCCTCAAAACCAATATACATCCTGCTATATCTCCCACATGGAAAGTGCCAGGAGGGAGAAGTGGCGATTATGTTTAGACTTTCTCGGAACTGCTTCAAATCAACTAGATATCTTTGTGCTGTAAATCTCCCAACAGCCAAACGCAAAAGCAGCAAACATCTCGCTGTATGTCCCACATCCAAAGTGCCAAGAGAGAGCTTGCTCTCCCTGTCTTTGAGTACTGTTTTCGCTGTGCCGGTTACCTCTTTGCTAACATTCTCTTCAGCGCTGCAGGGAAACCAGGAACCACGTGGAGAAGGCACCCACACTGAAAGTGCCTGGAGGGAACATTGGGGCTTCTTCTCAGTGTCTCTGACATAGGGTTTCACTGTCCCGGGAAAGTCTCTGCTAACACCCTGCAGAGCGCTGTGCCCAATCTACAGAAACGTCTTGCGGTATCTCCTACAGGGAAAGTGCCAGGAGGGAATTGTCGAGCTTGTTCTCAGTGTCTCTGAGAATTGCTCTGATTATCCCTGTGACCTCTTTGCTAAGACTCTCCAGAGAGCCGTCCTCAAAACCAACACACATCTTGACATATCTCCCACATTGATCGCAGTGTCTCCAGGAACGGCATTCAAGGAGCCAGGAACTTTTCTCCCTACACTGTCCATTGAGTTGTCCTCAAAACCAATATACATCCTGCTATATCTCTCCCACATGGAAAGTGCCAGGAGGGAGAAGTGGCGATTATGTTTATACTTTCTCGGAACTGCTTCAAATCAACTAGATATCTTTGTGCTGTAAATCTCCCAACAGCCAAACGCAAAAGCAGCAAACATCTCGCTGTATGTCCCACATCCAAAGTGCCAAGAGAGAGCTTGCTCTCCCTGTCTTTGAGTACTGTTTTCGCTGTGCCGGTTACCTCTTTGCTAACATTCTCTTCAGCGCTGCAGGGAAACCAGGAACCACGTGGAGAAGGCACCCACACTGAAAGTGCCTGGAGGGAACATTGGGGCTTCTTCTCAGTGTCTCTGACATAGGGTTTCACTGTCCCGGGAAAGTCTCTGCTAACACCCTGCAGAGCGCTGTGCCCAATCTACAGAAACGTCTTGCGGTATCTCCTACAGGGAAAGTGCCAGGAGGGAATTGTCGAGCTTGTTCTCAGTGTCTCTGAGAATTGCTCTGATTATCCCTGTGACCTCTTTGCTAAGACTCTCCAGAGAGCCGTCCTCAAAACCAACACACATCTTGACATATCTCCCACATTGATCGCAGTGTCTCCAGGAACGGCATTCAAGGAGCCAGGAACTTTTCTCCCTACACTGTCCATTGAGTTGTCCTCAAAACCAATATACATCCTGCTATATCTCCCACATGGAAAGTGCCAGGAGGGAGAAGTGGCGATTATGTTTAGACTTTCTCGGAACTGCTTCAAATCAACTAGATATCTTTGTGCTGTAAATCTCCCAACAGCCAAACGCAAAAGCAGCAAACATCTCGCTGTATGTCCCACATCCAAAGTGCCAAGAGAGAGCTTGCTCTCCCTGTCTTTGAGTACTGTTTTCGCTGTGCCGGTTACCTCTTTGCTAACATTCTCTTCAGCGCTGCAGGGAAACCAGGAACCACGTGGAGAAGGCACCCACACTGAAAGTGCCTGGAGGGAACATTGGGGCTTCTTCTCAGTGTCTCTGACATAGGGTTTCACTGTCCCGGGAAAGTCTCTGCTAACACCCTGCAGAGCGCTGTGCCCAATCTACAGAAACGTCTTGCGGTATCTCCTACAGGGAAAGTGCCAGGAGGGAACTGTCCATCTTGTTCTCAGTGTCTCTGAGAATTGCTCTGATTATCCCTGTGACCTCTTTGCTAAGACTCTCCAGAGAGCCGTCCTCAAAACCAACACACATCTTGACATATCTCCCTCATTGATCGCAGTGTCTCCAGGAACGGCATTCAAGGAGCCAGGAACTTTTCTCCCTACACTGTCCATTGAGTTGTCCTCAAAACCAATATACATCCTGCTATATCTCCCACATGGAAAGTGCCAGGAGGGAGAAGTGGCGATTATGTTTAGACTTTCTCGGAACTGCTTCAAATCAACTAGATATCTTTGTGCTGTAAATCTCCCAACAGCCAAACGCAAAAGCAGCAAACATCTCGCTGTATGTCCCACATCCAAAGTGCCAAGAGAGAGCTTGCTCTCCCTGTCTTTGAGTACTGTTTTCACTGTCCCGGTTACCTCTTTGCTAACATTCTCTTCAGCGCTGCAGGGAAACCAGGAACCACGTGGAGAAGGCACCCACACTGAAAGTGCCTGGAGGGAACATTGGGGCTTCTTCTCAGTGTCTCTGACATAGGGTTTCACTGTCCCGGGAAAGTCTCTGCTAACACCCTGCAGAGCGCTGTGCCCAATCTACAGAAACGTCTTGCGGTATCTCCTACAGGGAAAGTGCCAGGAGGGAACTGTCCATCTTGTTCTCAGTGTCTCTGAGAATTGCTCTGATTATCCCTGTGACCTCTTTGCTAAGACTCTCCAGAGAGCCGTCCTCAAAACCAACACACATCTTGACATATCTCCCACATTGATCGCAGTGTCTCCAGGAACGGCATTCAAGGAGCCAGGAACTTTTCTCCCTACACTGTCCATTGAGTTGTCCTCAAAACCAATATACATCCTGCTATATCTCCCACATGGAAAGTGCCAGGAGGGAGAAGTGGCGATTATGTTTAGACTTTCTCGGAACTGCTTCAAATCAACTAGATATCTTTGTGCTGTAAATCTCCCAACAGCCAAACGCAAAAGCAGCAAACATCTCGCTGTATGTCCCACATCCAAAGTGCCAAGAGAGAGCTTGCTCTCCCTGTCTTTGAGTACTGTTTTCGCTGTGCCGGTTACCTCTTTGCTAACATTCTCTTCAGCGCTGCAGGGAAACCAGGAACCACGTGGAGAAGGCACCCACACTGAAAGTGCCTGGAGGGAACATTGGGGCTTCTTCTCAGTGTCTCTGACATAGGGTTTCACTGTCCCGGGAAAGTCTCTGCTAACACCCTGCAGAGCGCTGTGCCCAATCTACAGAAACGACTTGCGGTATCTCCTACAGGGAAAGTGCCAGGAGGGAATTGTCGAGCTTGTTCTCAGTGTCTCTGAGAATTGCTCTGATTATCCCTGTGACCTCTTTGCTAAGACTCTCCAGAGAGCCGTCCTCAAAACCAACACACATCTTGACATATCTCCCACATTGATCGCAGTGTCTCCAGGAACGGCATTCAAGGAGCCAGGAACTTTTCTCCCTACACTGTCCATTGAGTTGTCCTCAAAACCAATATACATCCTGCTATATCTCCCACATGGAAAGTGCCAGGAGGGAGAAGTGGCGATTATGTTTAGACTTTCTCGGAACTGCTTCAAATCAACTAGATATCTTTGTGCTGTAAATCTCCCAACAGCCAAACGCAAAAGCAGCAAACATCTCGCTTTATGTCCCACATCCAAAGTGCCAAGAGAGAGCTTGCTCTCCCTGTCTTTGAGTACTGTTTTCACTGTCCCGGTTACCTCTTTGCTAACATTCTCTTCAGCGCTGCAGGGAAACCAGGAACCACGTGGAGAAGGCACCCACACTGAAAGTGCCTGGAGGGAACATTGGGGCTTCTTCTCAGTGTCTCTGACATAGGGTTTCACTGTCCCGGGAAAGTCTCTGCTAACACCCTGCAGAGCGCTGTGCCCAATCTACAGAAACGTCTTGCGGTATCTCCTACAGGGAAAGTGCCAGGAGGGAACTGTCCATCTTGTTCTCAGTGTCTCTGAGAATTGCTCTGATTATCCCTGTGACCTCTTTGCTAAGACTCTCCAGAGAGCCGTCCTCAAAACAAACACACATCTTGACATATCTCCCACATTGATCGCAGTGTCTCCAGGAACGGCATTCAAGGAGCCAGGAACTTTTCTCCCTACACTGTCCATTGAGTTGTCCTCAAAACCAATATACATCCTGCTATATCTCCCACATGGAAAGTGCCAGGAGGGAGAAGTGGCGATTATGTTTAGACTTTCTCGGAACTGCTTCAAATCAACTAGATATCTTTGTGCTGTAAATCTCCCAACAGCCAAACGCAAAAGCAGCAAACATCTCGCTGTATGTCCCACATCCAAAGTGCCAAGAGAGAGCTTGCTCTCCCTGTCTTTGAGTACTGTTTTCGCTGTGCCGGTTACCTCTTTGCTAACATTCTCTTCAGCGCTGCAGGGAAACCAGGAACCACGTGGAGAAGGCACCCACACTGAAAGTGCCTGGAGGGAACATTGGGGCTTCTTCTCAGTGTCTCTGACATAGGGTTTCACTGTCCCGGGAAAGTCTCTGCTAACACCCTGCAGAGCGCTGTGCCCAATCTACAGAAACGTCTTGCGGTATCTCCTACAGGGAAAGTGCCAGGAGGGAACTGTCCATCTTGTTCTCAGTGTCTCTGAGAATTGCTCTGATTATCCCTGTGACCTCTTTGCTAAGACTCTCCAGAGAGCCGTCCTCAAAACCAACACACATCTTGACATATCTCCCACATTGATCGCAGTGTCTCCAGGAACGGCATTCAAGGAGCCAGGAACTTTTCTCCCTACACTGTCCATTGAGTTGTCCTCAAAACCAATATACATCCTGCTATATCTCCCACATGGAAAGTGCCAGGAGGGAGAAGTGGCGATTATGTTTAGACTTTCTCGGAACTGCTTCAAATCAACTAGATATCTTTGTGCTGTAAATCTCCCAACAGCCAAACGCAAAAGCAGCAAACATCTCGCTGTATGTCCCACATCCAAAGTGCCAAGAGAGAGCTTGCTCTCCCTGTCTTTGAGTACTGTTTTCACTGTCCCGGTTACCTCTTTGCTAACATTCTCTTCAGCGCTGCAGGGAAACCAGGAACCACGTGGAGAAGGCACCCACACTGAAAGTGCCTGGAGGGAACATTGGGGCTTCTTCTCAGTGTCTCTGACATAGGGTTTCACTGTCCCGGGAAAGTCTCTGCTAACACCCTGCAGAGCGCTGTGCCCAATCTACAGAAACGTCTTGCGGTATCTCCTACAGGGAAAGTGCCAGGAGGGAACTGTCCATCTTGTTCTCAGTGTCTCTGAGAATTGCTCTGATTATCCCTGTGACCTCTTTGCTAAGACTCTCCAGAGAGCCGTCCTCAAAACCAACACACATCTTGACATATCTCCCACATTGATCGCAGTGTCTCCAGGAACGGCATTCAAGGAGCCAGGAACTTTTCTCCCTACACTGTCCATTGAGTTGTCCTCAAAACCAATATACATCCTGCTATATCTCCCACATGGAAAGTGCCAGGAGGGAGAAGTGGCGATTATGTTTAGACTTTCTCGGAACTGCTTCAAATCAACTAGATATCTTTGTGCTGTAAATCTCCCAACAGCCAAACGCAAAAGCAGCAAACATCTCGCTGTATGTCCCACATCCAAAGTGCCAAGAGAGAGCTTGCTCTCCCTGTCTTTGAGTACTGTTTTCGCTGTGCCGGTTACCTCTTTGCTAACATTCTCTTCAGCGCTGCAGGGAAACCAGGAACCACGTGGAGAAGGCACCCACACTGAAAGTGCCTGGAGGGAACATTGGGGCTTCTTCTCAGTGTCTCTGACATAGGGTTTCACTGTCCCGGGAAAGTCTCTGCTAACACCCTGCAGAGCGCTGTGCCCAATCTACAGAAACGACTTGCGGTATCTCCTACAGGGAAAGTGCCAGGAGGGAATTGTCGAGCTTGTTCTCAGTGTCTCTGAGAATTGCTCTGATTATCCCTGTGACCTCTTTGCTAAGACTCTCCAGAGAGCCGTCCTCAAAACCAACACACATCTTGACATATCTCCCACATTGATCGCAGTGTCTCCAGGAACGGCATTCAAGGAGCCAGGAACTTTTCTCCCTACACTGTCCATTGAGTTGTCCTCAAAACCAATATACATCCTGCTATATCTCCCACATGGAAAGTGCCAGGAGGGAGAAGTGGCGATTATGTTTAGACTTTCTCGGAACTGCTTCAAATCAACTAGATATCTTTGTGCTGTAAATCTCCCAACAGCCAAACGCAAAAGCAGCAAACATCTCGCTGTATGTCCCACATCCAAAGTGCCAAGAGAGAGCTTGCTCTCCCTGTCTTTGAGTACTGTTTTCGCTGTGCCGGTTACCTCTTTGCTAACATTCTCTTCAGCGCTGCAGGGAAACCAGGAACCACGTGGAGAAGGCACCCACACTGAAAGTGCCTGGAGGGAACATTGGGGCTTCTTCTCAGTGTCTCTGACATAGGGTTTCACTGTCCCGGGAAAGTCTCTGCTAACACCCTGCAGAGCGCTGTGCCCAATCTACAGAAACGTCTTGCGGTATCTCCTACAGGGAAAGTGCCAGGAGGGAACTGTCCATCTTGTTCTCAGTGTCTCTGAGAATTGCTCTGATTATCCCTGTGACCTCTTTGCTAAGACTCTCCAGAGAGCCGTCCTCAAAACCAACACACATCTTGACATATCTCCCACATTGATCGCAGTGTCTCCAGGAACGGCATTCAAGGAGCCAGGAACTTTTCTCCCTACACTGTCCATTGAGTTGTCCTCAAAACCAATATACATCCTGCTATATCTCCCACATGGAAAGTGCCAGGAGGGAGAAGTGGCGATTATGTTTAGACTTTCTCGGAACTGCTTCAAATCAACTAGATATCTTTGTGCTGTAAATCTCCCAACAGCCAAACGCAAAAGCAGCAAACATCTCGCTGTATGTCCCACATCCAAAGTGCCAAGAGAGAGCTTGCTCTCCCTGTCTTTGAGTACTGTTTTCGCTGTGCCGGTTACCTCTTTGCTAACATTCTCTTCAGCGCTGCAGGGAAACCAGGAACCACGTGGAGAAGGCACCCACACTGAAAGTGCCTGGAGGGAACATTGGGGCTTCTTCTCAGTGTCTCTGACATAGGGTTTCACTGTCCCGGGAAAGTCTCTGCTAACACCCTGCAGAGCGCTGTGCCCAATCTACAGAAACGTCTTGCGGTATCTCCTACAGGGAAAGTGCCAGGAGGGAACTGTCCATCTTGTTCTCAGTGTCTCTGAGAATTGCTCTGATTATCCCTGTGACCTCTTTGCTAAGACTCTCCAGAGAGCCGTCCTCAAAACCAACACACATCTTGACATATCTCCCACATTGATCGCAGTGTCTCCAGGAACGGCATTCAAGGAGCCAGGAACTTTTCTCCCTACACTGTCCATTGAGTTGTCCTCAAAACCAATATACATCCTGCTATATCTCCCACATGGAAAGTGCCAGGAGGGAGAAGTGGCGATTATGTTTAGACTTTCTCGGAACTGCTTCAAATCAACTAGATATCTTTGTGCTGTAAATCTCCCAACAGCCAAACGCAAAAGCAGCAAACATCTCGCTGTATGTCCCACATCCAAAGTGCCAAGAGAGAGCTTGCTCTCCCTGTCTTTGAGTACTGTTTTCGCTGTGCCGGTTACCTCTTTGCTAACATTCTCTTCAGCGCTGCAGGGAAACCAGGAACCACGTGGAGAAGGCACCCACACTGAAAGTGCCTGGAGGGAACATTGGGGCTTCTTCTCAGTGTCTCTGACATAGGGTTTCACTGTCCCGGGAAAGTCTCTGCTAACACCCTGCAGAGCGCTGTGCCCAATCTACAGAAACGTCTTGCGGTATCTCCTACAGGGAAAGTGCCAGGAGGGAACTGTCCATCTTGTTCTCAGTGTCTCTGAGAATTGCTCTGATTATCCCTGTGACCTCTTTGCTAAGACTCTCCAGAGAGCCGTCCTCAAAACCAACACACATCTTGACATATCTCCCACATTGATCGCAGTGTCTCCAGGAACGGCATTCAAGGAGCCAGGAACTTTTCTCCCTACACTGTCCATTGAGTTGTCCTCAAAACCAATATACATCCTGCTATATCTCCCACATGGAAAGTGCCAGGAGGGAGAAGTGGCGATTATGTTTAGACTTTCTCGGAACTGCTTCAAATCAACTAGATATCTTTGTGCTGTAAATCTCCCAACAGCCAAACGCAAAAGCAGCAAACATCTCGCTGTATGTCCCACATCCAAAGTGCCAAGAGAGAGCTTGCTCTCCCTGTCTTTGAGTACTGTTTTCACTGTCCCGGTTACCTCTTTGCTAACATTCTCTTCAGCGCTGCAGGGAAACCAGGAACCACGTGGAGAAGGCACCCACACTGAAAGTGCCTGGAGGGAACATTGGGGCTTCTTCTCAGTGTCTCTGACATAGGGTTTCACTGTCCCGGGAAAGTCTCTGCTAACACCCTGCAGAGCGCTGTGCCCAATCTACAGAAACGTCTTGCGGTATCTCCTACAGGGAAAGTGCCAGGAGGGAACTGTCCATCTTGTTCTCAGTGTCTCTGAGAATTGCTCTGATTATCCCTGTGACCTCTTTGCTAAGACTCTCCAGAGAGCCGTCCTCAAAACAAACACACATCTTGACATATCTCCCACATTGATCGCAGTGTCTCCAGGAACGGCATTCAAGGAGCCAGGAACTTTTCTCCCTACACTGTCCATTGAGTTGTCCTCAAAACCAATATACATCCTGCTATATCTCCCACATGGAAAGTGCCAGGAGGGAGAAGTGGCGATTATGTTTAGACTTTCTCGGAACTGCTTCAAATCAACTAGATATCTTTGTGCTGTAAATCTCCCAACAGCCAAACGCAAAAGCAGCAAACATCTCGCTGTATGTCCCACATCCAAAGTGCCAAGAGAGAGCTTGCTCTCCCTGTCTTTGAGTACTGTTTTCACTGTCCCGGTTACCTCTTTGCTAACATTCTCTTCAGCGCTGCAGGGAAACCAGGAACCACGTGGAGAAGGCACCCACACTGAAAGTGCCTGGAGGGAACATTGGGGCTTCTTCTCAGTGTCTCTGACATAGGGTTTCACTGTCCCGGGAAAGTCTCTGCTAACACCCTGCAGAGCGCTGTGCCCAATCTACAGAAACGTCTTGCGGTATCTCCTACAGGGAAAGTGCCAGGAGGGAACTGTCCATCTTGTTCTCAGTGTCTCTGAGAATTGCTCTGATTATCCCTGTGACCTCTTTGCTAAGACTCTCCAGAGAGCCGTCCTCAAAACAAACACACATCTTGACATATCTCCCACATTGATCGCAGTGTCTCCAGGAACGGCATTCAAGGAGCCAGGAACTTTTCTCCCTACACTGTCCATTGAGTTGTCCTCAAAACCAATATACATCCTGCTATATCTCCCACATGGAAAGTGCCAGGAGGGAGAAGTGGCGATTATGTTTAGACTTTCTCGGAACTGCTTCAAATCAACTAGATATCTTTGTGCTGTAAATCTCCCAACAGCCAAACGCAAAAGCAGCAAACATCTCGCTGTATGTCCCACATCCAAAGTGCCAAGAGAGAGCTTGCTCTCCCTGTCTTTGAGTACTGTTTTCACTGTCCCGGTTACCTCTTTGCTAACATTCTCTTCAGCGCTGCAGGGAAACCAGGAACCACGTGGAGAAGGCACCCACACTGAAAGTGCCTGGAGGGAACATTGGGGCTTCTTCTCAGTGTCTCTGACATAGGGTTTCACTGTCCCGGGAAAGTCTCTGCTAACACCCTGCAGAGCGCTGTGCCCAATCTACAGAAACGTCTTGCGGTATCTCCTACAGGGAAAGTGCCAGGAGGGAACTGTCCATCTTGTTCTCAGTGTCTCTGAGAATTGCTCTGATTATCCCTGTGACCTCTTTGCTAAGACTCTCCAGAGAGCCGTCCTCAAAACCAACACACATCTTGACATATCTCCCACATTGATCGCAGTGTCTCCAGGAACGGCATTCAAGGAGCCAGGAACTTTTCTCCCTACACTGTCCATTGAGTTGTCCTCAAAACCAATATACATCCTGCTATATCTCCCACATGGAAAGTGCCAGGAGGGAGAAGTGGCGATTATGTTTAGACTTTCTCGGAACTGCTTCAAATCAACTAGATATCTTTGTGCTGTAAATCTCCCAACAGCCAAACGCAAAAGCAGCAAACATCTCGCTGTATGTCCCACATCCAAAGTGCCAAGAGAGAGCTTGCTCTCCCTGTCTTTGAGTACTGTTTTCGCTGTGCCGGTTACCTCTTTGCTAACATTCTCTTCAGCGCTGCAGGGAAACCAGGAACCACGTGGAGAAGGCACCCACACTGAAAGTGCCTGGAGGGAACATTGGGGCTTCTTCTCAGTGTCTCTGACATAGGGTTTCACTGTCCCGGGAAAGTCTCTGCTAACACCCTGCAGAGCGCTGTGCCCAATCTACAGAAACGTCTTGCGGTATCTCCTACAGGGAAAGTGCCAGGAGGGAACTGTCCATCTTGTTCTCAGTGTCTCTGAGAATTGCTCTGATTATCCCTGTGACCTCTTTGCTAAGACTCTCCAGAGAGCCGTCCTCAAAACAAACACACATCTTGACATATCTCCCACATTGATCGCAGTGTCTCCAGGAACGGCATTCAAGGAGCCAGGAACTTTTCTCCCTACACTGTCCATTGAGTTGTCCTCAAAACCAATATACATCCTGCTATATCTCCCACATGGAAAGTGCCAGGAGGGAGAAGTGGCGATTATGTTTAGACTTTCTCGGAACTGCTTCAAATCAACTAGATATCTTTGTGCTGTAAATCTCCCAACAGCCAAACGCAAAAGCAGCAAACATCTCGCTGTATGTCCCACATCCAAAGTGCCAAGAGAGAGCTTGCTCTCCCTGTCTTTGAGTACTGTTTTCACTGTCCCGGTTACCTCTTTGCTAACATTCTCTTCAGCGCTGCAGGGAAACCAGGAACCACGTGGAGAAGGCACCCACACTGGAAGTGCCTGGAGGGAACATTGGGGCTTCTTCTCAGTGTCTCTGACATAGGGTTTCACTGTCCCGGGAAAGTCTCTGCTAACACCCTGCAGAGCGCTGTGCCCAATCTACAGAAACGTCTTGCGGTATCTCCTACAGGGAAAGTGCCAGGAGGGAACTGTCCATCTTGTTCTCAGTGTCTCTGAGAATTGCTCTGATTATCCCTGTGACCTCTTTGCTAAGACTCTCCAGAGAGCCGTCCTCAAAACCAACACACATCTTGACATATCTCCCACATTGATCGCAGTGTCTCCAGGAACGGCATTCAAGGAGCCAGGAACTTTTCTCCCTACACTGTCCATTGAGTTGTCCTCAAAACCAATATACATCCTGCTATATCTCCCACATGGAAAGTGCCAGGAGGGAGAAGTGGCGATTATGTTTAGACTTTCTCGGAACTGCTTCAAATCAACTAGATATCTTTGTGCTGTAAATCTCCCAACAGCCAAACGCAAAAGCAGCAAACATCTCGCTGTATGTCCCACATCCAAAGTGCCAAGAGAGAGCTTGCTCTCCCTGTCTTTGAGTACTGTTTTCACTGTCCCGGTTACCTCTTTGCTAACATTCTCTTCAGCGCTGCAGGGAAACCAGGAACCACGTGGAGAAGGCACCCACACTGAAAGTGCCTGGAGGGAACATTGGGGCTTCTTCTCAGTGTCTCTGACATAGGGTTTCACTGTCCCGGGAAAGTCTCTGCTAACACCCTGCAGAGCGCTGTGCCCAATCTACAGAAACGTCTTGCGGTATCTCCTACAGGGAAAGTGCCAGGAGGGAACTGTCCATCTTGTTCTCAGTGTCTCTGAGAATTGCTCTGATTATCCCTGTGACCTCTTTGCTAAGACTCTCCAGAGAGCCGTCCTCAAAACCAACACACATCTTGACATATCTCCCACATTGATCGCAGTGTCTCCAGGAACGGCATTCAAGGAGCCAGGAACTTTTCTCCCTACACTGTCCATTGAGTTGTCCTCAAAACCAATATACATCCTGCTATATCTCCCACATGGAAAGTGCCAGGAGGGAGAAGTGGCGATTATGTTTAGACTTTCTCGGAACTGCTTCAAATCAACTAGATATCTTTGTGCTGTAAATCTCCCAACAGCCAAACGCAAAAGCAGCAAACATCTCGCTGTATGTCCCACATCCAAAGTGCCAAGAGAGAGCTTGCTCTCCCTGTCTTTGAGTACTGTTTTCGCTGTGCCGGTTACCTCTTTGCTAACATTCTCTTCAGCGCTGCAGGGAAACCAGGAACCACGTGGAGAAGGCACCCACACTGAAAGTGCCTGGAGGGAACATTGGGGCTTCTTCTCAGTGTCTCTGACATAGGGTTTCACTGTCCCGGGAAAGTCTCTGCTAACACCCTGCAGAGCGCTGTGCCCAATCTACAGAAACGTCTTGCGGTATCTCCTACAGGGAAAGTGCCAGGAGGGAACTGTCCATCTTGTTCTCAGTGTCTCTGAGAATTGCTCTGATTATCCCTGTGACCTCTTTGCTAAGACTCTCCAGAGAGCCGTCCTCAAAACCAACACACATCTTGACATATCTCCCACATTGATCGCAGTGTCTCCAGGAACGGCATTCAAGGAGCCAGGAACTTTTCTCCCTACACTGTCCATTGAGTTGTCCTCAAAACCAATATACATCCTGCTATATCTCCCACATGGAAAGTGCCAGGAGGGAGAAGTGGCGATTATGTTTAGACTTTCTCGGAACTGCTTCAAATCAACTAGATATCTTTGTGCTGTAAATCTCCCAACAGCCAAACGCAAAAGCAGCAAACATCTCGCTGTATGTCCCACATCCAAAGTGCCAAGAGAGAGCTTGCTCTCCCTGTCTTTGAGTACTGTTTTCACTGTCCCGGTTACCTCTTTGCTAACATTCTCTTCAGCGCTGCAGGGAAACCAGGAACCACGTGGAGAAGGCACCCACACTGGAAGTGCCTGGAGGGAACATTGGGGCTTCTTCTCAGTGTCTCTGACATAGGGTTTCACTGTCCCGGGAAAGTCTCTGCTAACACCCTGCAGAGCGCTGTGCCCAATCTACAGAAACGTCTTGCGGTATCTCCTACAGGGAAAGTGCCAGGAGGGAACTGTCCATCTTGTTCTCAGTGTCTCTGAGAATTGCTCTGATTATCCCTGTGACCTCTTTGCTAAGACTCTCCAGAGAGCCGTCCTCAAAACCAACACACATCTTGACATATCTCCCACATTGATCGCAGTGTCTCCAGGAACGGCATTCAAGGAGCCAGGAACTTTTCTCCCTACACTGTCCATTGAGTTGTCCTCAAAACCAATATACATCCTGCTATATCTCCCACATGGAAAGTGCCAGGAGGGAGAAGTGGCGATTATGTTTAGACTTTCTCGGAACTGCTTCAAATCAAATAGATATCTTTGTGCTGTAAATCTCCCAACAGCCAAACGCAAAAGCAGCAAACATCTCGCTGTATGTCCCACATCCAAAGTGCCAAGAGAGAGCTTGCTCTCCCTGTCTTTGAGTACTGTTTTCGCTGTGCCGGTTACCTCTTTGCTAACATTCTCTTCAGCGCTGCAGGGAAACCAGGAACCACGTGGAGAAGGCACCCACACTGAAAGTGCCTGGAGGGAACATTGGGGCTTCTTCTCAGTGTCTCTGACATAGGGTTTCACTGTCCCGGGAAAGTCTCTGCTAACACCCTGCAGAGCGCTGTGCCCAATCTACAGAAACGTCTTGCGGTATCTCCTACAGGGAAAGTGCCAGGAGGGAACTGTCCATCTTGTTCTCAGTGTCTCTGAGAATTGCTCTGATTATCCCTGTGACCTCTTTGCTAAGACTCTCCAGAGAGCCGTCCTCAAAACCAACACACATCTTGACATATCTCCCACATTGATCGCAGTGTCTCCAGGAACGGCATTCAAGGAGCCAGGAACTTTTCTCCCTACACTGTCCATTGAGTTGTCCTCAAAACCAATATACATCCTGCTATATCTCCCACATGGAAAGTGCCAGGAGGGAGAAGTGGCGATTATGTTTAGACTTTCTCGGAACTGCTTCAAATCAACTAGATATCTTTGTGCTGTAAATCTCCCAACAGCCAAACGCAAAAGCAGCAAACATCTCGCTGTATGTCCCACATCCAAAGTGCCAAGAGAGAGCTTGCTCTCCCTGTCTTTGAGTACTGTTTTCGCTGTGCCGGTTACCTCTTTGCTAACATTCTCTTCAGCGCTGCAGGGAAACCAGGAACCACGTGGAGAAGGCACCCACACTGAAAGTGCCTGGAGGGAACATTGGGGCTTCTTCTCAGTGTCTCTGACATAGGGTTTCACTGTCCCGGGAAAGTCTCTGCTAACACCCTGCAGAGCGCTGTGCCCAATCTACAGAAACGTCTTGCGGTATCTCCTACAGGGAAAGTGCCAGGAGGGAACTGTCCATCTTGTTCTCAGTGTCTCTGAGAATTGCTCTGATTATCCCTGTGACCTCTTTGCTAAGACTCTCCAGAGAGCCGTCCTCAAAACCAACACACATCTTGACATATCTCCCACATTGATCGCAGTGTCTCCAGGAACGGCATTCAAGGAGCCAGGAACTTTTCTCCCTACACTGTCCATTGAGTTGTCCTCAAAACCAATATACATCCTGCTATATCTCCCACATGGAAAGTGCCAGGAGGGAGAAGTGGCGATTATGTTTAGACTTTCTCGGAACTGCTTCAAATCAACTAGATATCTTTGTGCTGTAAATCTCCCAACAGCCAAACGCAAAAGCAGCAAACATCTCGCTGTATGTCCCACATCCAAAGTGCCAAGAGAGAGCTTGCTCTCCCTGTCTTTGAGTACTGTTTTCACTGTCCCGGTTACCTCTTTGCTAACATTCTCTTCAGCGCTGCAGGGAAACCAGGAACCACGTGGAGAAGGCACCCACACTGGAAGTGCCTGGAGGGAACATTGGGGCTTCTTCTCAGTGTCTCTGACATAGGGTTTCACTGTCCCGGGAAAGTCTCTGCTAACACCCTGCAGAGCGCTGTGCCCAATCTACAGAAACGTCTTGCGGTATCTCCTACAGGGAAAGTGCCAGGAGGGAACTGTCCATCTTGTTCTCAGTGTCTCTGAGAATTGCTCTGATTATCCCTGTGACCTCTTTGCTAAGACTCTCCAGAGAGCCGTCCTCAAAACAAACACACATCTTGACATATCTCCCACATTGATCGCAGTGTCTCCAGGAACGGCATTCAAGGAGCCAGGAACTTTTCTCCCTACACTGTCCATTGAGTTGTCCTCAAAACCAATATACATCCTGCTATATCTCCCACATGGAAAGTGCCAGGAGGGAGAAGTGGCGATTATGTTTAGACTTTCTCGGAACTGCTTCAAATCAACTAGATATCTTTGTGCTGTAAATCTCCCAACAGCCAAACGCAAAAGCAGCAAACATCTCGCTGTATGTCCCACATCCAAAGTGCCAAGAGAGAGCTTGCTCTCCCTGTCTTTGAGTACTGTTTTCGCTGTGCCGGTTACCTCTTTGCTAACATTCTCTTCAGCGCTGCAGGGAAACCAGGAACCACGTGGAGAAGGCACCCACACTGAAAGTGCCTGGAGGGAACATTGGGGCTTCTTCTCAGTGTCTCTGACATAGGGTTTCACTGTCCCGGGAAAGTCTCTGCTAACACCCTGCAGAGCGCTGTGCCCAATCTACAGAAACGTCTTGCGGTATCTCCTACAGGGAAAGTGCCAGGAGGGAACTGTCCATCTTGTTCTCAGTGTCTCTGAGAATTGCTCTGATTATCCCTGTGACCTCTTTGCTAAGACTCTCCAGAGAGCCGTCCTCAAAACAAACACACATCTTGACATATCTCCCACATTGATCGCAGTGTCTCCAGGAACGGCATTCAAGGAGCCAGGAACTTTTCTCCCTACACTGTCCATTGAGTTGTCCTCAAAACCAATATACATCCTGCTATATCTCCCACATGGAAAGTGCCAGGAGGGAGAAGTGGCGATTATGTTTAGACTTTCTCGGAACTGCTTCAAATCAACTAGATATCTTTGTGCTGTAAATCTCCCAACAGCCAAACGCAAAAGCAGCAAACATCTCGCTGTATGTCCCACATCCAAAGTGCCAAGAGAGAGCTTGCTCTCCCTGTCTTTGAGTACTGTTTTCGCTGTGCCGGTTACCTCTTTGCTAACATTCTCTTCAGCGCTGCAGGGAAACCAGGAACCACGTGGAGAAGGCACCCACACTGAAAGTGCCTGGAGGGAACATTGGGGCTTCTTCTCAGTGTCTCTGACATAGGGTTTCACTGTCCCGGGAAAGTCTCTGCTAACACCCTGCAGAGCGCTGTGCCCAATCTACAGAAACGTCTTGCGGTATCTCCTACAGGGAAAGTGCCAGGAGGGAACTGTCCATCTTGTTCTCAGTGTCTCTGAGAATTGCTCTGATTATCCCTGTGACCTCTTTGCTAAGACTCTCCAGAGAGTCGTCCTCAAAACCAACACACATCTTGACATATCTCCCACATTGATCGCAGTGTCTCCAGGAACGGCATTCAAGGAGCCAGGAACTTTTCTCCCTACACTGTCCATTGAGTTGTCCTCAAAACCAATATACATCCTGCTATATCTCCCACATGGAAAGTGCCAGGAGGGAGAAGTGGCGATTATGTTTAGACTTTCTCGGAACTGCTTCAAATCAACTAGATATCTTTGTGCTGTAAATCTCCCAACAGCCAAACGCAAAAGCAGCAAACATCTCGCTGTATGTCCCACATCCAAAGTGCCAAGAGAGAGCTTGCTCTCCCTGTCTTTGAGTACTGTTTTCGCTGTGCCGGTTACCTCTTTGCTAACATTCTCTTCAGCGCTGCAGGGAAACCAGGAACCACGTGGAGAAGGCACCCACACTGAAAGTGCCTGGAGGGAACATTGGGGCTTCTTCTCAGTGTCTCTGACATAGGGTTTCACTGTCCCGGGAAAGTCTCTGCTAACACCCTGCAGAGCGCTGTGCCCAATCTACAGAAACGTCTTGCGGTATCTCCTACAGGGAAAGTGCCAGGAGGGAACTGTCCATCTTGTTCTCAGTGTCTCTGAGAATTGCTCTGATTATCCCTGTGACCTCTTTGCTAAGACTCTCCAGAGAGCCGTCCTCAAAACCAACACACATCTTGACATATCTCCCACATTGATCGCAGTGTCTCCAGGAACGGCATTCAAGGAGCCAGGAACTTTTCTCCCTACACTGTCCATTGAGTTGTCCTCAAAACCAATATACATCCTGCTATATCTCCCACATGGAAAGTGCCAGGAGGGAGAAGTGGCGATTATGTTTAGACTTTCTCGGAACTGCTTCAAATCAACTAGATATCTTTGTGCTGTAAATCTCCCAACAGCCAAACGCAAAAGCAGCAAACATCTCGCTGTATGTCCCACATCCAAAGTGCCAAGAGAGAGCTTGCTCTCCCTGTCTTTGAGTACTGTTTTCGCTGTGCCGGTTACCTCTTTGCTAACATTCTCTTCAGCGCTGCAGGGAAACCAGGAACCACGTGGAGAAGGCACCCACACTGAAAGTGCCTGGAGGGAACATTGGGGCTTCTTCTCAGTGTCTCTGACATAGGGTTTCACTGTCCCGGGAAAGTCTCTGCTAACACCCTGCAGAGCGCTGTGCCCAATCTACAGAAACGTCTTGCGGTATCTCCTACAGGGAAAGTGCCAGGAGGGAACTGTCCATCTTGTTCTCAGTGTCTCTGAGAATTGCTCTGATTATCCCTGTGACCTCTTTGCTAAGACTCTCCAGAGAGCCGTCCTCAAAACCAACACACATCTTGACATATCTCCCACATTGATCGCAGTGTCTCCAGGAACGGCATTCAAGGAGCCAGGAACTTTTCTCCCTACACTGTCCATTGAGTTGTCCTCAAAACCAATATACATCCTGCTATATCTCCCACATGGAAAGTGCCAGGAGGGAGAAGTGGCGATTATGTTTAGACTTTCTCGGAACTGCTTCAAATCAACTAGATATCTTTGTGCTGTAAATCTCCCAACAGCCAAACGCAAAAGCAGCAAACATCTCGCTGTATGTCCCACATCCAAAGTGCCAAGAGAGAGCTTGCTCTCCCTGTCTTTGAGTACTGTTTTCGCTGTGCCGGTTACCTCTTTGCTAACATTCTCTTCAGCGCTGCAGGGAAACCAGGAACCACGTGGAGAAGGCACCCACACTGAAAGTGCCTGGAGGGAACATTGGGGCTTCTTCTCAGTGTCTCTGACATAGGGTTTCACTGTCCCGGGAAAGTCTCTGCTAACACCCTGCAGAGCGCTGTGCCCAATCTACAGAAACGTCTTGCGGTATCTCCTACAGGGAAAGTGCCAGGAGGGAACTGTCCATCTTGTTCTCAGTGTCTCTGAGAATTGCTCTGATTATCCCTGTGACCTCTTTGCTAAGACTCTCCAGAGAGCCGTCCTCAAAACCAACACACATCTTGACATATCTCCCACATTGATCGCAGTGTCTCCAGGAACGGCATTCAAGGAGCCAGGAACTTTTCTCCCTACACTGTCCATTGAGTTGTCCTCAAAACCAATATACATCCTGCTATATCTCCCACATGGAAAGTGCCAGGAGGGAGAAGTGGCGATTATGTTTAGACTTTCTCGGAACTGCTTCAAATCAACTAGATATCTTTGTGCTGTAAATCTCCCAACAGCCAAACGCAAAAGCAGCAAACATCTCGCTGTATGTCCCACATCCAAAGTGCCAAGAGAGAGCTTGCTCTCCCTCTCTTTGAGTACTGTTTTCGCTGTGCCGGTTACCTCTTTGCTAACATTCTCTTCAGCGCTGCAGGGAAACCAGGAACCACGTGGAGAAGGCACCCACACTGAAAGTGCCTGGAGGGAACATTGGGGCTTCTTCTCAGTGTCTCTGACATAGGGTTTCACTGTCCCGGGAAAGTCTCTGCTAACACCCTGCAGAGCGCTGTGCCCAATCTACAGAAACGTCTTGCGGTATCTCCTACAGGGAAAGTGCCAGGAGGGAATTGTCGAGCTTGTTCTCAGTGTCTCTGAGAATTGCTCTGATTATCCCTGTGACCTCTTTGCTAAGACTCTCCAGAGAGCCGTCCTCAAAACAAACACACATCTTGACATATCTCCCACATTGATCGCAGTGTCTCCAGGAACGGCATTCAAGGAGCCAGGAACTTTTCTCCCTACACTGTCCATTGAGTTGTCCTCAAAACCAATATACATCCTGCTATATCTCCCACATGGAAAGTGCCAGGAGGGAGAAGTGGCGATTATGTTTAGACTTTCTCGGAACTGCTTCAAATCAACTAGATATCTTTGTGCTGTAAATCTCCCAACAGCCAAACGCAAAAGCAGCAAACATCTCGCTGTATGTCCCACATCCAAAGTGCCAAGAGAGAGCTTGCTCTCCCTGTCTTTGAGTACTGTTTTCGCTGTGCCGGTTACCTCTTTGCTAACATTCTCTTCAGCGCTGCAGGGAAACCAGGAACCACGTGGAGAAGGCACCCACACTGAAAGTGCCTGGAGGGAACATTGGGGCTTCTTCTCAGTGTCTCTGACATAGGGTTTCACTGTCCCGGGAAAGTCTCTGCTAACACCCTGCAGAGCGCTGTGCCCAATCTACAGAAACGTCTTGCGGTATCTCCTACAGGGAAAGTGCCAGGAGGGAATTGTCGAGCTTGTTCTCAGTGTCTCTGAGAATTGCTCTGATTATCCCTGTGACCTCTTTGCTAAGACTCTCCAGAGAGCCGTCCTCAAAACAAACACACATCTTGACATATCTCCCTCATTGATCGCAGTGTCTCCAGGAACGGCATTCAAGGAGCCAGGAACTTTTCTCCCTACACTGTCCATTGAGTTGTCCTCAAAACCAATATACATCCTGCTATATCTCCCACATGGAAAGTGCCAGGAGGGAGAAGTGGCGATTATGTTTAGACTTTCTCGGAACTGCTTCAAATCAACTAGATATCTTTGTGCTGTAAATCTCCCAACAGCCAAACGCAAAAGCAGCAAACATCTCGCTGTATGTCCCACATCCAAAGTGCCAAGAGAGAGCTTGCTCTCCCTGTCTTTGAGTACTGTTTTCGCTGTGCCGGTTACCTCTTTGCTAACATTCTCTTCAGCGCTGCAGGGAAACCAGGAACCACGTGGAGAAGGCACCCACACTGAAAGTGCCTGGAGGGAACATTGGGGCTTCTTCTCAGTGTCTCTGACATAGGGTTTCACTGTCCCGGGAAAGTCTCTGCTAACACCCTGCAGAGCGCTGTGCCCAATCTACAGAAACGTCTTGCGGTATCTCCTACAGGGAAAGTGCCAGGAGGGAACTGTCCATCTTGTTCTCAGTGTCTCTGAGAATTGCTCTGATTATCCCTGTGACCTCTTTGCTAAGACTCTCCAGAGAGCCGTCCTCAAAACCAACACACATCTTGACATATCTCCCACATTGATCGCAGTGTCTCCAGGAACGGCATTCAAGGAGCCAGGAACTTTTCTCCCTACACTGTCCATTGAGTTGTCCTCAAAACCAATATACATCCTGCTATATCTCCCACATGGAAAGTGCCAGGAGGGAGAAGTGGCGATTATGTTTAGACTTTCTCGGAACTGCTTCAAATCAACTAGATATCTTTGTGCTGTAAATCTCCCAACAGCCAAACGCAAAAGCAGCAAACATCTCGCTGTATGTCCCACATCCAAAGTGCCAAGAGAGAGCTTGCTCTCCCTGTCTTTGAGTACTGTTTTCGCTGTGCCGGTTACCTCTTTGCTAACATTCTCTTCAGCGCTGCAGGGAAACCAGGAACCACGTGGAGAAGGCACCCACACTGAAAGTGCCTGGAGGGAACATTGGGGCTTCTTCTCAGTGTCTCTGACATAGGGTTTCACTGTCCCGGGAAAGTCTCTGCTAACACCCTGCAGAGCGCTGTGCCCAATCTACAGAAACGTCTTGCGGTATCTCCTACAGGGAAAGTGCCAGGAGGGAACTGTCCATCTTGTTCTCAGTGTCTCTGAGAATTGCTCTGATTATCCCTGTGACCTCTTTGCTAAGACTCTCCAGAGAGCCGTCCTCAAAACCAACACACATCTTGACATATCTCCCACATTGATCGCAGTGTCTCCAGGAACGGCATTCAAGGAGCCAGGAACTTTTCTCCCTACACTGTCCATTGAGTTGTCCTCAAAACCAATATACATCCTGCTATATCTCCCACATGGAAAGTGCCAGGAGGGAGAAGTGGCGATTATGTTTAGACTTTCTCGGAACTGCTTCAAATCAACTAGATATCTTTGTGCTGTAAATCTCCCAACAGCCAAACGCAAAAGCAGCAAACATCTCGCTGTATGTCCCACATCCAAAGTGCCAAGAGAGAGCTTGCTCTCCCTGTCTTTGAGTACTGTTTTCGCTGTGCCGGTTACCTCTTTGCTAACATTCTCTTCAGCGCTGCAGGGAAACCAGGAACCACGTGGAGAAGGCACCCACACTGAAAGTGCCTGGAGGGAACATTGGGGCTTCTTCTCAGTGTCTCTGACATAGGGTTTCACTGTCCCGGGAAAGTCTCTGCTAACACCCTGCAGAGCGCTGTGCCCAATCTACAGAAACGTCTTGCGGTATCTCCTACAGGGAAAGTGCCAGGAGGGAATTGTCGAGCTTGTTCTCAGTGTCTCTGAGAATTGCTCTGATTATCCCTGTGACCTCTTTGCTAAGACTCTCCAGAGAGCCGTCCTCAAAACCAACACACATCTTGACATATCTCCCACATTGATCGCAGTGTCTCCAGGAACGGCATTCAAGGAGCCAGGAACTTTTCTCCCTACACTGTCCATTGAGTTGTCCTCAAAACCAATATACATCCTGCTATATCTCCCACATGGAAAGTGCCAGGAGGGAGAAGTGGCGATTATGTTTAGACTTTCTCGGAACTGCTTCAAATCAACTAGATATCTTTGTGCTGTAAATCTCCCAACAGCCAAACGCAAAAGCAGCAAACATCTCGCTGTATGTCCCACATCCAAAGTGCCAAGAGAGAGCTTGCTCTCCCTCTCTTTGAGTACTGTTTTCGCTGTGCCGGTTACCTCTTTGCTAACATTCTCTTCAGCGCTGCAGGGAAACCAGGAACCACGTGGAGAAGGCACCCACACTGAAAGTGCCTGGAGGGAACATTGGGGCTTCTTCTCAGTGTCTCTGACATAGGGTTTCACTGTCCCGGGAAAGTCTCTGCTAACACCCTGCAGAGCGCTGTGCCCAATCTACAGAAACGTCTTGCGGTATCTCCTACAGGGAAAGTGCCAGGAGGGAACTGTCCATCTTGTTCTCAGTGTCTCTGAGAATTGCTCTGATTATCCCTGTGACCTCTTTGCTAAGACTCTCCAGAGAGCCGTCCTCAAAACCAACACACATCTTGACATATCTCCCACATTGATCGCAGTGTCTCCAGGAACGGCATTCAAGGAGCCAGGAACTTTTCTCCCTACACTGTCCATTGAGTTGTCCTCAAAACCAATATACATCCTGCTATATCTCCCACATGGAAAGTGCCAGGAGGGAGAAGTGGCGATTATGTTTAGACTTTCTCGGAACTGCTTCAAATCAACTAGATATCTTTGTGCTGTAAATCTCCCAACAGCCAAACGCAAAAGCAGCAAACATCTCGCTGTATGTCCCACATCCAAAGTGCCAAGAGAGAGCTTGCTCTCCCTCTCTTTGAGTACTGTTTTCGCTGTGCCGGTTACCTCTTTGCTAACATTCTCTTCAGCGCTGCAGGGAAACCAGGAACCACGTGGAGAAGGCACCCACACTGAAAGTGCCTGGAGGGAACATTGGGGCTTCTTCTCAGTGTCTCTGACATAGGGTTTCACTGTCCCGGGAAAGTCTCTGCTAACACCCTGCAGAGCGCTGTGCCCAATCTACAGAAACGTCTTGCGGTATCTCCTACAGGGAAAGTGCCAGGAGGGAACTGTCCATCTTGTTCTCAGTGTCTCTGAGAATTGCTCTGATTATCCCTGTGACCTCTTTGCTAAGACTCTCCAGAGAGCCGTCCTCAAAACAAACACACATCTTGACATATCTCCCACATTGATCGCAGTGTCTCCAGGAACGGCATTCAAGGAGCCAGGAACTTTTCTCCCTACACTGTCCATTGAGTTGTCCTCAAAACCAATATACATCCTGCTATATCTCCCACATGGAAAGTGCCAGGAGGGAGAAGTGGCGATTATGTTTAGACTTTCTCGGAACTGCTTCAAATCAACTAGATATCTTTGTGCTGTAAATCTCCCAACAGCCAAACGCAAAAGCAGCAAACATCTCGCTGTATGTCCCACATCCAAAGTGCCAAGAGAGAGCTTGCTCTCCCTCTCTTTGAGTACTGTTTTCGCTGTGCCGGTTACCTCTTTGCTAACATTCTCTTCAGCGCTGCAGGGAAACCAGGAACCACGTGGAGAAGGCACCCACACTGAAAGTGCCTGGAGGGAACATTGGGGCTTCTTCTCAGTGTCTCTGACATAGGGTTTCACTGTCCCGGGAAAGTCTCTGCTAACACCCTGCAGAGCGCTGTGCCCAATCTACAGAAACGTCTTGCGGTATCTCCTACAGGGAAAGTGCCAGGAGGGAACTGTCCATCTTGTTCTCAGTGTCTCTGAGAATTGCTCTGATTATCCCTGTGACCTCTTTGCTAAGACTCTCCAGAGAGCCGTCCTCAAAACCAACACACATCTTGACATATCTCCCACATTGATCGCAGTGTCTCCAGGAACGGCATTCAAGGAGCCAGGAACTTTTCTCCCTACACTGTCCATTGAGTTGTCCTCAAAACCAATATACATCCTGCTATATCTCCCACATGGAAAGTGCCAGGAGGGAGAAGTGGCGATTATGTTTAGACTTTCTCGGAACTGCTTCAAATCAACTAGATATCTTTGTGCTGTAAATCTCCCAACAGCCAAACGCAAAAGCAGCAAACATCTCGCTGTATGTCCCACATCCAAAGTGCCAAGAGAGAGCTTGCTCTCCCTGTCTTTGAGTACTGTTTTCACTGTCCCGGTTACCTCTTTGCTAACATTCTCTTCAGCGCTGCAGGGAAACCAGGAACCACGTGGAGAAGGCACCCACACTGAAAGTGCCTGGAGGGAACATTGGGGCTTCTTCTCAGTGTCTCTGACATAGGGTTTCACTGTCCCGGGAAAGTCTCTGCTAACACCCTGCAGAGCGCTGTGCCCAATCTACAGAAACGTCTTGCGGTATCTCCTACAGGGAAAGTGCCAGGAGGGAACTGTCCATCTTGTTCTCAGTGTCTCTGAGAATTGCTCTGATTATCCCTGTGACCTCTTTGCTAAGACTCTCCAGAGAGCCGTCCTCAAAACCAACACACATCTTGACATATCTCCCACATTGATCGCAGTGTCTCCAGGAACGGCATTCAAGGAGCCAGGAACTTTTCTCCCTACACTGTCCATTGAGTTGTCCTCAAAACCAATATACATCCTGCTATATCTCCCACATGGAAAGTGCCAGGAGGGAGAAGTGGCGATTATGTTTAGACTTTCTCGGAACTGCTTCAAATCAACTAGATATCTTTGTGCTGTAAATCTCCCAACAGCCAAACGCAAAAGCAGCAAACATCTCGCTGTATGTCCCACATCCAAAGTGCCAAGAGAGAGCTTGCTCTCCCTGTCTTTGAGTACTGTTTTCGCTGTGCCGGTTACCTCTTTGCTAACATTCTCTTCAGCGCTGCAGGGAAACCAGGAACCACGTGGAGAAGGCACCCACACTGAAAGTGCCTGGAGGGAACATTGGGGCTTCTTCTCAGTGTCTCTGACATAGGGTTTCACTGTCCCGGGAAAGTCTCTGCTAACACCCTGCAGAGCGCTGTGCCCAATCTACAGAAACGTCTTGCGGTATCTCCTACAGGGAAAGTGCCAGGAGGGAACTGTCCATCTTGTTCTCAGTGTCTCTGAGAATTGCTCTGATTATCCCTGTGACCTCTTTGCTAAGACTCTCCAGAGAGCCGTCCTCAAAACCAACACACATCTTGACATATCTCCCACATTGATCGCAGTGTCTCCAGGAACGGCATTCAAGGAGCCAGGAACTTTTCTCCCTACACTGTCCATTGAGTTGTCCTCAAAACCAATATACATCCTGCTATATCTCCCACATGGAAAGTGCCAGGAGGGAGAAGTGGCGATTATGTTTAGACTTTCTCGGAACTGCTTCAAATCAACTAGATATCTTTGTGCTGTAAATCTCCCAACAGCCAAACGCAAAAGCAGCAAACATCTCGCTGTATGTCCCACATCCAAAGTGCCAAGAGAGAGCTTGCTCTCCCTCTCTTTGAGTACTGTTTTCGCTGTGCCGGTTACCTCTTTGCTAACATTCTCTTCAGCGCTGCAGGGAAACCAGGAACCACGTGGAGAAGGCACCCACACTGAAAGTGCCTGGAGGGAACATTGGGGCTTCTTCTCAGTGTCTCTGACATAGGGTTTCACTGTCCCGGGAAAGTCTCTGCTAACACCCTGCAGAGCGCTGTGCCCAATCTACAGAAACGTCTTGCGGTATCTCCTACAGGGAAAGTGCCAGGAGGGAACTGTCCATCTTGTTCTCAGTGTCTCTGAGAATTGCTCTGATTATCCCTGTGACCTCTTTGCTAAGACTCTCCAGAGAGCCGTCCTCAAAACAAACACACATCTTGACATATCTCCCACATTGATCGCAGTGTCTCCAGGAACGGCATTCAAGGAGCCAGGAACTTTTCTCCCTACACTGTCCATTGAGTTGTCCTCAAAACCAATATACATCCTGCTATATCTCCCACATGGAAAGTGCCAGGAGGGAGAAGTGGCGATTATGTTTAGACTTTCTCGGAACTGCTTCAAATCAACTAGATATCTTTGTGCTGTAAATCTCCCAACAGCCAAACGCAAAAGCAGCAAACATCTCGCTGTATGTCCCACATCCAAAGTGCCAAGAGAGAGCTTGCTCTCCCTCTCTTTGAGTACTGTTTTCGCTGTGCCGGTTACCTCTTTGCTAACATTCTCTTCAGCGCTGCAGGGAAACCAGGAACCACGTGGAGAAGGCACCCACACTGAAAGTGCCTGGAGGGAACATTGGGGCTTCTTCTCAGTGTCTCTGACATAGGGTTTCACTGTCCCGGGAAAGTCTCTGCTAACACCCTGCAGAGCGCTGTGCCCAATCTACAGAAACGTCTTGCGGTATCTCCTACAGGGAAAGTGCCAGGAGGGAACTGTCCATCTTGTTCTCAGTGTCTCTGAGAATTGCTCTGATTATCCCTGTGACCTCTTTGCTAAGACTCTCCAGAGAGCCGTCCTCAAAACCAACACACATCTTGACATATCTCCCACATTGATCGCAGTGTCTCCAGGAACGGCATTCAAGGAGCCAGGAACTTTTCTCCCTACACTGTCCATTGAGTTGTCCTCAAAACCAATATACATCCTGCTATATCTCCCACATGGAAAGTGCCAGGAGGGAGAAGTGGCGATTATGTTTAGACTTTCTCGGAACTGCTTCAAATCAACTAGATATCTTTGTGCTGTAAATCTCCCAACAGCCAAACGCAAAAGCAGCAAACATCTCGCTGTATGTCCCACATCCAAAGTGCCAAGAGAGAGCTTGCTCTCCCTGTCTTTGAGTACTGTTTTCACTGTCCCGGTTACCTCTTTGCTAACATTCTCTTCAGCGCTGCAGGGAAACCAGGAACCACGTGGAGAAGGCACCCACACTGAAAGTGCCTGGAGGGAACATTGGGGCTTCTTCTCAGTGTCTCTGACATAGGGTTTCACTGTCCCGGGAAAGTCTCTGCTAACACCCTGCAGAGCGCTGTGCCCAATCTACAGAAACGTCTTGCGGTATCTCCTACAGGGAAAGTGCCAGGAGGGAACTGTCCATCTTGTTCTCAGTGTCTCTGAGAATTGCTCTGATTATCCCTGTGACCTCTTTGCTAAGACTCTCCAGAGAGCCGTCCTCAAAACAAACACACATCTTGACATATCTCCCACATTGATCGCAGTGTCTCCAGGAACGGCATTCAAGGAGCCAGGAACTTTTCTCCCTACACTGTCCATTGAGTTGTCCTCAAAACCAATATACATCCTGCTATATCTCCCACATGGAAAGTGCCAGGAGGGAGAAGTGGCGATTATGTTTAGACTTTCTCGGAACTGCTTCAAATCAACTAGATATCTTTGTGCTGTAAATCTCCCAACAGCCAAGCGCAAAAGCAGCAAACATCTCGCTGTATGTCCCACATCCAAAGTGCCAAGAGAGAGCTTGCTCTCCCTCTCTTTGAGTACTGTTTTCGCTGTGCCGGTTACCTCTTTGCTAACATTCTCTTCAGCGCTGCAGGGAAACCAGGAACCACGTGGAGAAGGCACCCACACTGAAAGTGCCTGGAGGGAACATTGGGGCTTCTTCTCAGTGTCTCTGACATAGGGTTTCACTGTCCCGGGAAAGTCTCTGCTAACACCCTGCAGAGCGCTGTGCCCAATCTACAGAAACGTCTTGCGGTATCTCCTACAGGGAAAGTGCCAGGAGGGAATTGTCGAGCTTGTTCTCAGTGTCTCTGAGAATTGCTCTGATTATCCCTGTGACCTCTTTGCTAAGTCTCTCCAGAGAGCCGTCCTCAAAACCAACACACATCTTGACATATCTCCCACATTGATCGCAGTGTCTCCAGGAACGGCATTCAAGGAGCCAGGAACTTTTCTCCCTACACTGTCCATTGAGTTGTCCTCAAGACCAATATACATCCTGCTATATCTCCCACATGGAAAGTGCCAGGAGGGAGAAGTGGCGATTATGTTTAGACTTTCTCGGAACTGCTTCAAATCAACTAGATATCTTTGTGCTGTAAATCTCCCAACAGCCAAACGCAAAAGCAGCAAACATCTCGCTGTATGTCCCACATCCAAAGTGCCAAGAGAGAGCTTGCTCTCCCTGTCTTTGAGTACTGTTTTCGCTGTGCCGGTTACCTCTTTGCTAACATTCTCTTCAGCGCTGCAGGGAAACCAGGAACCACGTGGAGAAGGCACCCACACTGAAAGTGCCTGGAGGGAACATTGGGGCTTCTTCTCAGTGTCTCTGACATAGGGTTTCACTGTCCCGGGAAAGTCTCTGCTAACACCCTGCAGAGCGCTGTGCCCAATCTACAGAAACGTCTTGCGGTATCTCCTACAGGGAAAGTGCCAGGAGGGAATTGTCGAGCTTGTTCTCAGTGTCTCTGAGAATTGCTCTGATTATCCCTGTGACCTCTTTGCTAAGACTCTCCAGAGAGCCGTCCTCAAAACCAACACACATCTTGACATATCTCCCTCATTGATCGCAGTGTCTCCAGGAACGGCATTCAAGGAGCCAGGAACTTTTCTCCCTACACTGTCCATTGAGTTGTCCTCAAAACCAATATACATCCTGCTATATCTCCCACATGGAAAGTGCCAGGAGGGAGAAGTGGGGATTATGTTTAGACTTCCTCGGAACTGCTTCAAATCAACTAGATATCTTTGTGCTGTAAATCTCCCAACAGCCAAACGCAAAAGCAGCAAACATCTCGCTGTATGTCCCACATCCAAAGTGCCAAGAGAGAACTTGCTCTCCCTCTCTTTGAGTACTGTTTTCGCTGTGCCGGTTACCTCTTTGCTAACATTCTCTTCAGCGCTGCAGGGAAACCAGGAACCACGTGGAGAAGGCACCCACACTGAAAGTGCCTGGAGGGAACATTGGGGCTTCTTCTCAGTGTCTCTGACATAGGGTTTCACTGTCCCGGGAAAGTCTCTGCTAACACCCTGCAGAGCGCTGTGCCCAATCTACAGAAACGTCTTGCGGTATCTCCTACAGGGAAAGTGCCAGGAGGGAATTGTCGAGCTTGTTCTCAGTGTCTCTGAGAATTGCTCTGATTATCCCTGTGACCTCTTTGCTAAGACTCTCCAGAGAGCCGTCCTCAAAACAAACACACATCTTGACATATCTCCCACATTGATCGCAGTGTCTCCAGGAACGGCATTCAAGGAGCCAGGAACTTTTCTCCCTACACTGTCCATTGAGTTGTCCTCAAAACCAATATACATCCTGCTATATCTCCCACATGGAAAGTGCCAGGAGGGAGAAGTGGGGATTATGTTTAGACTTCCTCGGAACTGCTTCAAATCAACTAGATATCTTTGTGCTGTAAATCTCCCAACAGCCAAACGCAAAAGCAGCAAACATCTCGCTGTATGTCCCACATCCAAAGTGCCAAGAGAGAGCTTGCTCTCCCTGTTTTGAGTACTGTTTTCGCTGTGCCGGTTACCTCTTTGCTAACATTCTCTTCAGCGCTGCAGGGAAACCAGGAACCACGTGGAGAAGGCACCCACACTGAAAGTGCCTGGAGGGAACATTGGGGCTTCTTCTCAGTGTCTCTGACATAGGGTTTCACTGTCCCGGGAAAGTCTCTGCTAACACCCTGCAGAGCGCTGTGCCCAATCTACAGAAACGTCTTGCGGTATCTCCTACAGGGAAAGTGCCAGGAGGGAATTGTCGAGCTTGTTCTCAGTGTCTCTGAGAATTGCTCTGATTATCCCTGTGACCTCTTTGCTAAGACTCTCCAGAGAGCCGTCCTCAAAACCAACACACATCTTGACATATCTCCCACATTGATCGCAGTGTCTCCAGGAACGGCATTCAAGGAGCCAGGAACTTTTCTCCCTACACTGTCCATTGAGTTGTCCTCAAAACCAATATACATCCTGCTATATCTCCCACATGGAAAGTGCCAGGAGGGAGAAGTGGCGATTATGTTTAGACTTTCTCGGAACTGCTTCAAATCAACTAGATATCTTTGTGCTGTAAATCTCCCAACAGCCAAACGCAAAAGCAGCAAACATCTCGCTGTATGTCCCACATCCAAAGTGCCAAGAGAGAGCTTGCTCTCCCTGTCTTTGAGTACTGTTTTCACTGTCCCGGTTACCTCTTTGCTAACATTCTCTTCAGCGCTGCAGGGAAACCAGGAACCACGTGGAGAAGGCACCCACACTGAAAGTGCCTGGAGGGAACATTGGGGCTTCTTCTCAGTGTCTCTGACATAGGGTTTCACTGTCCCGGGAAAGTCTCTGCTAACAACCTGCAGAGCGCTGTGCCCAATCTACAGAAACGTCTTGCGGTATCTCCTACAGGGAAAGTGCCAGGAGGGAACTGTCCATCTTGTTCTCAGTGTCTCTGAGAATTGCTCTGATTATCCCTGTGACCTCTTTGCTAAGACTCTCCAGAGAGCCGTCCTCAAAACCAACACACATCTTGACATATCTCCCACATTGATCGCAGTGTCTCCAGGAACGGCATTCAAGGAGCCAGGAACTTTTCTCCCTACACTGTCCATTGAGTTGTCCTCAAAACCAATATACATCCTGCTATATCTCCCACATGGAAAGTGCCAGGAGGGAGAAGTGGCGATTATGTTTAGACTTTCTCGGAACTGCTTCAAATCAACTAGATATCTTTGTGCTGTAAATCTCCCAACAGCCAAACGCAAAAGCAGCAAACATCTCGCTGTATGTCCCACATCCAAAGTGCCAAGAGAGAGCTTGCTCTCCCTGTCTTTGAGTACTGTTTTCACTGTCCCGGTTACCTCTTTGCTAACATTCTCTTCAGCGCTGCAGGGAAACCAGGAACCACGTGGAGAAGGCACCCACACTGAAAGTGCCTGGAGGGAACATTGGGGCTTCTTCTCAGTGTCTCTGACATAGGGTTTCACTGTCCCGGGAAAGTCTCTGCTAACACCCTGCAGAGCGCTGTGCCCAATCTACAGAAACGTCTTGCGGTATCTCCTACAGGGAAAGTGCCAGGAGGGAACTGTCCATCTTGTTCTCAGTGTCTCTGAGAATTGCTCTGATTATCCCTGTGACCTCTTTGCTAAGACTCTCCAGAGAGCCGTCCTCAAAACAAACACACATCTTGACATATCTCCCACATTGATCGCAGTGTCTCCAGGAACGGCATTCAAGGAGCCAGGAACTTTTCTCCCTACACTGTCCATTGAGTTGTCCTCAAAACCAATATACATCCTGCTATATCTCCCACATGGAAAGTGCCAGGAGGGAGAAGTGGCGATTATGTTTAGACTTTCTCGGAACTGCTTCAAATCAACTAGATATCTTTGTGCTGTAAATCTCCCAACAGCCAAACGCAAAAGCAGCAAACATCTCGCTGTATGTCCCACATCCAAAGTGCCAAGAGAGAGCTTGCTCTCCCTGTCTTTGAGTACTGTTTTCACTGTGCCGGTTACCTCTTTGCTAACATTCTCTTCAGCGCTGCAGGGAAACCAGGAACCACGTGGAGAAGGCACCCACACTGAAAGTGCCTGGAGGGAACATTGGGGCTTCTTCTCAGTGTCTCTGACATAGGGTTTCACTGTCCCGGGAAAGTCTCTGCTAACACCCTGCAGAGCGCTGTGCCCAATCTACAGAAACGTCTTGCGGTATCTCCTACAGGGAAAGTGCCAGGAGGGAACTGTCGAGCTTGTTCTCAGTGTCTCTGAGAATTGCTCTGATTATCCCTGTGACCTCTTTGCTAAGACTCTCCAGAGAGCCGTCCTCAAAACAAACACACATCTTGACATATCTCCCACATTGATCGCAGTGTCTCCAGGAACGGCATTCAAGGAGCCAGGAACTTTTCTCCCTACACTGTCCATTGAGTTGTCCTCAAAACCAATATACATCCTGCTATATCTCCCACATGGAAAGTGCCAGGAGGGAGAAGTGGCGATTATGTTTAGACTTTCTCGGAACTGCTTCAAATCAACTAGATATCTTTGTGCTGTAAATCTCCCAACAGCCAAACGCAAAAGCAGCAAACATCTCGCTGTATGTCCCACATCCAAAGTGCCAAGAGAGAGCTTGCTCTCCCTCTCTTTGAGTACTGTTTTCGCTGTGCCGGTTACCTCTTTGCTAACATTCTCTTCAGCGCTGCAGGGAAACCAGGAACCACGTGGAGAAGGCACCCACACTGAAAGTGCCTGGAGGGAACATTGGGGCTTCTTCTCAGTGTCTCTGACATAGGGTTTCACTGTCCCGGGAAAGTCTCTGCTAACACCCTGCAGAGCGCTGTGCCCAATCTACAGAAACGTCTTGCGGTATCTCCTACAGGGAAAGTGCCAGGAGGGAATTGTCGAGCTTGTTCTCAGTGTCTCTGAGAATTGCTCTGATTATCCCTGTGACCTCTTTGCTAAGACTCTCCAGAGAGCCGTCCTCAAAACCAACACACATCTTGACATATCTCCCACATTGATCGCAGTGTCTCCAGGAACGGCATTCAAGGAGCCAGGAACTTTTCTCCCTACACTGTCCATTGAGTTGTCCTCAAAACCAATATACATCCTGCTATATCTCCCACATGGAAAGTGCCAGGAGGGAGAAGTGGCGATTATGTTTAGACTTTCTCGGAACTGCTTCAAATCAACTAGATATCTTTGTGCTGTAAATCTCCCAACAGCCAAACGCAAAAGCAGCAAACATCTCGCTGTATGTCCCACATCCAAAGTGCCAAGAGAGAGCTTGCTCTCCCTGTCTTTGAGTACTGTTTTCACTGTCCCGGTTACCTCTTTGCTAACATTCTCTTCAGCGCTGCAGGGAAACCAGGAACCACGTGGAGAAGGCACCCACACTGAAAGTGCCTGGAGGGAACATTGGGGCTTCTTCTCAGTGTCTCTGACATAGGGTTTCACTGTCCCGGGAAAGTCTCTGCTAACACCCTGCAGAGCGCTGTGCCCAATCTACAGAAACGTCTTGCGGTATCTCCTACAGGGAAAGTGCCAGGAGGGAACTGTCGAGCTTGTTCTCAGTGTCTCTGAGAATTGCTCTGATTATCCCTGTGACCTCTTTGCTAAGACTCTCCAGAGAGCCGTCCTCAAAACCAACACACATCTTGACATATCTCCCACATTGATCGCAGTGTCTCCAGGAACGGCATTCAAGGAGCCAGGAACTTTTCTCCCTACACTGTCCATTGAGTTGTCCTCAAAACCAATATACATCCTGCTATATCTCCCACATGGAAAGTGCCAGGAGGGAGAAGTGGCGATTATGTTTAGACTTTCTCGGAACTGCTTCAAATCAACTAGATATCTTTGTGCTGTAAATCTCCCAACAGCCAAACGCAAAAGCAGCAAACATCTCGCTGTATGTCCCACATCCAAAGTGCCAAGAGAGAGCTTGCTCTCCCTGTCTTTGAGTACTGTTTTCGCTGTGCCGGTTACCTCTTTGCTAACATTCTCTTCAGCGCTGCAGGGAAACCAGGAACCACGTGGAGAAGGCACCCACACTGAAAGTGCCTGGAGGGAACATTGGGGCTTCTTCTCAGTGTCTCTGACATAGGGTTTCACTGTCCCGGGAAAGTCTCTGCTAACACCCTGCAGAGCGCTGTGCCCAATCTACAGAAACGTCTTGCGGTATCTCCTACAGGGAAAGTGCCAGGAGGGAACTGTCCATCTTGTTCTCAGTGTCTCTGAGAATTGCTCTGATTATCCCTGTGACCTCTTTGCTAAGACTCTCCAGAGAGCCGTCCTCAAAACAAACACACATCTTGACATATCTCCCACATTGATCGCAGTGTCTCCAGGAACGGCATTCAAGGAGCCAGGAACTTTTCTCCCTACACTGTCCATTGAGTTGTCCTCAAAACCAATATACATCCTGCTATATCTCCCACATGGAAAGTGCCAGGAGGGAGAAGTGGCGATTATGTTTAGACTTTCTCGGAACTGCTTCAAATCAACTAGATATCTTTGTGCTGTAAATCTCCCAACAGCCAAACGCAAAAGCAGCAAACATCTCGCTGTATGTCCCACATCCAAAGTGCCAAGAGAGAGCTTGCTCTCCCTGTCTTTGAGTACTGTTTTCGCTGTGCCGGTTACCTCTTTGCTAACATTCTCTTCAGCGCTGCAGGGAAACCAGGAACCACGTGGAGAAGGCACCCACACTGAAAGTGCCTGGAGGGAACATTGGGGCTTCTTCTCAGTGTCTCTGACATAGGGTTTCACTGTCCCGGGAAAGTCTCTGCTAACACCCTGCAGAGCGCTGTGCCCAATCTACAGAAACGTCTTGCGGTATCTCCTACAGGGAAAGTGCCAGGAGGGAACTGTCGAGCTTGTTCTCAGTGTCTCTGAGAATTGCTCTGATTATCCCTGTGACCTCTTTGCTAAGACTCTCCAGAGAGCCGTCCTCAAAACAAACACACATCTTGACATATCTCCCACATTGATCGCAGTGTCTCCAGGAACGGCATTCAAGGAGCCAGGAACTTTTCTCCCTACACTGTCCATTGAGTTGTCCTCAAAACCAATATACATCCTGCTATATCTCCCACATGGAAAGTGCCAGGAGGGAGAAGTGGGGATTATGTTTAGACTTCCTCGGAACTGCTTCAAATCAACTAGATATCTTTGTGCTGTAAATCTCCCAACAGCCAAACGCAAAAGCAGCAAACATCTCGCTGTATGTCCCACATCCAAAGTGCCAAGAGAGAGCTTGCTCTCCCTCTCTTTGAGTACTGTTTTCGCTGTGCCGGTTACCTCTTTGCTAACATTCTCTTCAGCGCTGCAGGGAAACCAGGAACCACGTGGAGAAGGCACCCACACTGAAAGTGCCTGGAGGGAACACTGGGGCTTCTTCTCAGTGTCTCTGACATAGGGTTTCACTGTCCCGGGAAAGTCTCTGCTAACACCCTGCAGAGCGCTGTGCCCAATCTACAGAAACGTCTTGCGGTATCTCCTACAGGGAAAGTGCCAGGAGGGAATTGTCGAGCTTGTTCTCAGTGTCTCTGAGAATTGCTCTGATTATCCCTGTGACCTCTTTGCTAAGACTCTCCAGAGAGCCGTCCTCAAAACCAACACACATCTTGACATATCTCCCTCATTGATCGCAGTGTCTCCAGGAACGGCATTCAAGGAGCCAGGAACTTTTCTCCCTACACTGTCCATTGAGTTGTCCTCAAAACCAATATACATCCTGCTATATCTCCCACATGGAAAGTGCCAGGAGGGAGAAGTGGGGATTATGTTTAGACTTCCTCGGAACTGCTTCAAATCAACTAGATATCTTTGTGCTGTAAATCTCCCAACAGCCAAACGCAAAAGCAGCAAACATCTCGCTGTATGTCCCACATCCAAAGTGCCAAGAGAGAACTTGCTCTCCCTCTCTTTGAGTACTGTTTTCGCTGTGCCGGTTACCTCTTTGCTAACATTCTCTTCAGCGCTGCAGGGAAACCAGGAACCACGTGGAGAAGGCACCCACACTGAAAGTGCCTGGAGGGAACATTGGGGCTTCTTCTCAGTGTCTCTGACATAGGGTTTCACTGTCCCGGGAAAGTCTCTGCTAACACCCTGCAGAGCGCTGTGCCCAATCTACAGAAACGTCTTGCGGTATCTCCTACAGGGAAAGTGCCAGGAGGGAACTGTCCATCTTGTTCTCAGTGTCTCTGAGAATTGCTCTGATTATCCCTGTGACCTCTTTGCTAAGACTCTCCAGAGAGCCGTCCTCAAAACAAACACACATCTTGACATATCTCCCACATTGATCGCAGTGTCTCCAGGAACGGCATTCAAGGAGCCAGGAACTTTTCTCCCTACACTGTCCATTGAGTTGTCCTCAAAACCAAGATACATCCTGCTATATCTCCCACATGGAAAGTGCCAGGAGGGAGAAGTGGCGATTATGTTTAGACTTTCTCGGAACTGCTTCAAATCAACTAGATATCTTTGTGCTGTAAATCTCCCAACAGCCAAACGCAAAAGCAGCAAACATCTCGCTGTATGTCCCACATCCAAAGTGCCAAGAGAGAGCTTGCTCTCCCTGTCTTTGAGTACTGTTTTCGCTGTGCCGGTTACCTCTTTGCTAACATTCTCTTCAGCGCTGCAGGGAAACCAGGAACCACGTGGAGAAGGCACCCACACTGAAAGTGCCTGGAGGGAACATTGGGGCTTCTTCTCAGTGTCTCTGACATAGGGTTTCACTGTCCCGGGAAAGTCTCTGCTAACACCCTGCAGAGCGCTGTGCCCAATCTACAGAAACGTCTTGCGGTATCTCCTACAGGGAAAGTGCCAGGAGGGAACTGTCCATCTTGTTCTCAGTGTCTCTGAGAATTGCTCTGATTATCCCTGTGACCTCTTTGCTAAGACTCTCCAGAGAGCCGTCCTCAAAACCAACACACATCTTGACATATCTCCCACATTGATCGCAGTGTCTCCAGGAACGGCATTCAAGGAGCCAGGAACTTTTCTCCCTACACTGTCCATTGAGTTGTCCTCAAAACCAATATACATCCTGCTATATCTCCCACATGGAAAGTGCCAGGAGGGAGAAGTGGCGATTATGTTTAGACTTTCTCGGAACTGCTTCAAATCAACTAGATATCTTTGTGCTGTAAATCTCCCAACAGCCAAACGCAAAAGCAGCAAACATCTCGCTGTATGTCCCACATCCAAAGTGCCAAGAGAGAGCTTGCTCTCCCTGTCTTTGAGTACTGTTTTCGCTGTGCCGGTTACCTCTTTGCTAACATTCTCTTCAGCGCTGCAGGGAAACCAGGAACCACGTGGAGAAGGCACCCACACTGAAAGTGCCTGGAGGGAACATTGGGGCTTCTTCTCAGTGTCTCTGACATAGGGTTTCACTGTCCCGGGAAAGTCTCTGCTAACACCCTGCAGAGCGCTGTGCCCAATCTACAGAAACGTCTTGCGGTATCTCCTACAGGGAAAGTGCCAGGAGGGAATTGTCGAGCTTGTTCTCAGTGTCTCTGAGAATTGCTCTGATTATCCCTGTGACCTCTTTGCTAAGACTCTCCAGAGAGCCGTCCTCAAAACCAACACACATCTTGACATATCTCCCACATTGATCGCAGTGTCTCCAGGAACGGCATTCAAGGAGCCAGGAACTTTTCTCCCTACACTGTCCATTGAGTTGTCCTCAAAACCAATATACATCCTGCTATATCTCCCACATGGAAAGTGCCAGGAGGGAGAAGTGGCGATTATGTTTAGACTTTCTCGGAACTGCTTCAAATCAACTAGATATCTTTGTGCTGTAAATCTCCCAACAGCCAAACGCAAAAGCAGCAAACATCTCGCTGTATGTCCCACATCCAAAGTGCCAAGAGAGAGCTTGCTCTCCCTGTCTTTGAGTACTGTTTTCGCTGTGCCGGTTACCTCTTTGCTAACATTCTCTTCAGCGCTGCAGGGAAACCAGGAACCACGTGGAGAAGGCACCCACACTGAAAGTGCCTGGAGGGAACATTGGGGCTTCTTCTCAGTGTCTCTGACATAGGGTTTCACTGTCCCGGGAAAGTCTCTGCTAACACCCTGCAGAGCGCTGTGCCCAATCTACAGAAACGTCTTGCGGTATCTCCTACAGGGAAAGTGCCAGGAGGGAACTGTCCATCTTGTTCTCAGTGTCTCTGAGAATTGCTCTGATTATCCCTGTGACCTCTTTGCTAAGACTCTCCAGAGAGCCGTCCTCAAAACAAACACACATCTTGACATATCTCCCTCATTGATCGCAGTGTCTCCAGGAACGGCATTCAAGGAGCCAGGAACTTTTCTCCCTACACTGTCCATTGAGTTGTCCTCAAAACCAATATACATCCTGCTATATCTCCCACATGGAAAGTGCCAGGAGGGAGAAGTGGCGATTATGTTTAGACTTTCTCGGAACTGCTTCAAATCAACTAGATATCTTTGTGCTGTAAATCTCCCAACAGCCAAACGCAAAAGCAGCAAACATCTCGCTGTATGTCCCACATCCAAAGTGCCAAGAGAGAGCTTGCTCTCCCTCTCTTTGAGTACTGTTTTCGCTGTGCCGGTTACCTCTTTGCTAACATTCTCTTCAGCGCTGCAGGGAAACCAGGAACCACGTGGAGAAGGCACCCACACTGAAAGTGCCTGGAGGGAACATTGGGGCTTCTTCTCAGTGTCTCTGACATAGGGTTTCACTGTCCCGGGAAAGTCTCTGCTAACACCCTGCAGAGCGCTGTGCCCAATCTACAGAAACGTCTTGCGGTATCTCCTACAGGGAAAGTGCCAGGAGGGAATTGTCGAGCTTGTTCTCAGTGTCTCTGAGAATTGCTCTGATTATCCCTGTGACCTCTTTGCTAAGACTCTCCAGAGAGCCGTCCTCAAAACCAACACACATCTTGACATATCTCCCACATTGATCGCAGTGTCTCCAGGAACGGCATTCAAGGAGCCAGGAACTTTTCTCCCTACACTGTCCATTGAGTTGTCCTCAAAACCAATATACATCCTGCTATATCTCCCACATGGAAAGTGCCAGGAGGGAGAAGTGGCGATTATGTTTAGACTTTCTCGGAACTGCTTCAAATCAACTAGATATCTTTGTGCTGTAAATCTCCCAACAGCCAAACGCAAAAGCAGCAAACATCTCGCTGTATGTCCCACATCCAAAGTGCCAAGAGAGAGCTTGCTCTCCCTGTCTTTGAGTACTGTTTTCACTGTCCCGGTTACCTCTTTGCTAACATTCTCTTCAGCGCTGCAGGGAAACCAGGAACCACGTGGAGAAGGCACCCACACTGAAAGTGCCTGGAGGGAACATTGGGGCTTCTTCTCAGTGTCTCTGACATAGGGTTTCACTGTCCCGGGAAAGTCTCTGCTAACACCCTGCAGAGCGCTGTGCCCAATCTACAGAAACGTCTTGCGGTATCTCCTACAGGGAAAGTGCCAGGAGGGAACTGTCGAGCTTGTTCTCAGTGTCTCTGAGAATTGCTCTGATTATCCCTGTGACCTCTTTGCTAAGACTCTCCAGAGAGCCGTCCTCAAAACCAACACACATCTTGACATATCTCCCACATTGATCGCAGTGTCTCCAGGAACGGCATTCAAGGAGCCAGGAACTTTTCTCCCTACACTGTCCATTGAGTTGTCCTCAAAACCAATATACATCCTGCTATATCTCCCACATGGAAAGTGCCAGGAGGGAGAAGTGGCGATTATGTTTAGACTTTCTCGGAACTGCTTCAAATCAACTAGATATCTTTGTGCTGTAAATCTCCCAACAGCCAAACGCAAAAGCAGCAAACATCTCGCTGTATGTCCCACATCCAAAGTGCCAAGAGAGAGCTTGCTCTCCCTGTCTTTGAGTACTGTTTTCGCTGTGCCGGTTACCTCTTTGCTAACATTCTCTTCAGCGCTGCAGGGAAACCAGGAACCACGTGGAGAAGGCACCCACACTGAAAGTGCCTGGAGGGAACATTGGGGCTTCTTCTCAGTGTCTCTGACATAGGGTTTCACTGTCCCGGGAAAGTCTCTGCTAACACCCTGCAGAGCGCTGTGCCCAATCTACAGAAACGTCTTGCGGTATCTCCTACAGGGAAAGTGCCAGGAGGGAACTGTCCATCTTGTTCTCAGTGTCTCTGAGAATTGCTCTGATTATCCCTGTGACCTCTTTGCTAAGACTCTCCAGAGAGCCGTCCTCAAAACAAACACACATCTTGACATATCTCCCACATTGATCGCAGTGTCTCCAGGAACGGCATTCAAGGAGCCAGGAACTTTTCTCCCTACACTGTCCATTGAGTTGTCCTCAAAACCAATATACATCCTGCTATATCTCCCACATGGAAAGTGCCAGGAGGGAGAAGTGGCGATTATGTTTAGACTTTCTCGGAACTGCTTCAAATCAACTAGATATCTTTGTGCTGTAAATCTCCCAACAGCCAAACGCAAAAGCAGCAAACATCTCGCTGTATGTCCCACATCCAAAGTGCCAAGAGAGAGCTTGCTCTCCCTGTCTTTGAGTACTGTTTTCGCTGTGCCGGTTACCTCTTTGCTAACATTCTCTTCAGCGCTGCAGGGAAACCAGGAACCACGTGGAGAAGGCACCCACACTGAAAGTGCCTGGAGGGAACATTGGGGCTTCTTCTCAGTGTCTCTGACATAGGGTTTCACTGTCCCGGGAAAGTCTCTGCTAACACCCTGCAGAGCGCTGTGCCCAATCTACAGAAACGTCTTGCGGTATCTCCTACAGGGAAAGTGCCAGGAGGGAACTGTCGAGCTTGTTCTCAGTGTCTCTGAGAATTGCTCTGATTATCCCTGTGACCTCTTTGCTAAGACTCTCCAGAGAGCCGTCCTCAAAACAAACACACATCTTGACATATCTCCCACATTGATCGCAGTGTCTCCAGGAACGGCATTCAAGGAGCCAGGAACTTTTCTCCCTACACTGTCCATTGAGTTGTCCTCAAAACCAATATACATCCTGCTATATCTCCCACATGGAAAGTGCCAGGAGGGAGAAGTGGCGATTATGTTTAGACTTTCTCGGAACTGCTTCAAATCAACTAGATATCTTTGTGCTGTAAATCTCCCAACAGCCAAACGCAAAAGCAGCAAACATCTCGCTGTATGTCCCACATCCAAAGTGCCAAGAGAGAGCTTGCTCTCCCTCTCTTTGAGTACTGTTTTCGCTGTGCCGGTTACCTCTTTGCTAACATTCTCTTCAGCGCTGCAGGGAAACCAGGAACCACGTGGAGAAGGCACCCACACTGAAAGTGCCTGGAGGGAACACTGGGGCTTCTTCTCAGTGTCTCTGACATAGGGTTTCACTGTCCCGGGAAAGTCTCTGCTAACACCCTGCAGAGCGCTGTGCCCAATCTACAGAAACGTCTTGCGGTATCTCCTACAGGGAAAGTGCCAGGAGGGAATTGTCGAGCTTGTTCTCAGTGTCTCTGAGAATTGCTCTGATTATCCCTGTGACCTCTTTGCTAAGACTCTCCAGAGAGCCGTCCTCAAAACCAACACACATCTTGACATATCTCCCACATTGATCGCAGTGTCTCCAGGAACGGCATTCAAGGAGCCAGGAACTTTTCTCCCTACACTGTCCATTGAGTTGTCCTCAAAACCAATATACATCCTGCTATATCTCCCACATGGAAAGTGCCAGGAGGGAGAAGTGGCGATTATGTTTAGACTTTCTCGGAACTGCTTCAAATCAACTAGATATCTTTGTGCTGTAAATCTCCCAACAGCCAAACGCAAAAGCAGCAAACATCTCGCTGTATGTCCCACATCCAAAGTGCCAAGAGAGAGCTTGCTCTCCCTGTCTTTGAGTACTGTTTTCGCTGTGCCGGTTACCTCTTTGCTAACATTCTCTTCAGCGCTGCAGGGAAACCAGGAACCACGTGGAGAATGCACCCACACTGAAAGTGCCTGGAGGGAACATTGGGGCTTCTTCTCAGTGTCTCTGACATAGGGTTTCACTGTCCCGGGAAAGTCTCTGCTAACACCCTGCAGAGCGCTGTGCCCAATCTACAGAAACGTCTTGCGGTATCTCCTACAGGGAAAGTGCCAGGAGGGAATTGTCGAGCTTGTTCTCAGTGTCTCTGAGAATTGCTCTGATTATCCCTGTGACCTCTTTGCTAAGACTCTCCAGAGAGCCGTCCTCAAAACAAACACACATCTTGACATATCTCCCACATTGATCGCAGTGTCTCCAGGAACGGCATTCAAGGAGCCAGGAACTTTTCTCCCTACACTGTCCATTGAGTTGTCCTCAAAACCAATATACATCCTGCTATATCTCCCACATGGAAAGTGCCAGGAGGGAGAAGTGGCGATTATGTTTAGACTTTCTCGGAACTGCTTCAAATCAACTAGATATCTTTGTGCTGTAAATCTCCCAACAGCCAAACGCAAAAGCAGCAAACATCTCGCTGTATGTCCCACATCCAAAGTGCCAAGAGAGAGCTTGCTCTCCCTGTCTTTGAGTACTGTTTTCGCTGTGCCGGTTACCTCTTTGCTAACATTCTCTTCAGCGCTGCAGGGAAACCAGGAACCACGTGGAGAAGGCACCCACACTGAAAGTGCCTGGAGGGAACATTGGGGCTTCTTCTCACTGTCTCTGACATAGGGTTTCACTGTCCCGGGAAAGTCTCTGCTAACACCCTGCAGAGCGCTGTGCCCAATCTACAGAAACGTCTTGCGGTATCTCCTACAGGGAAAGTGCCAGGAGGGAATTGTCGAGCTTGTTCTCAGTGTCTCTGAGAATTGCTCTGATTATCCCTGTGACCTCTTTGCTAAGACTCTCCAGAGAGCCGTCCTCAAAACCAACACACATCTTGACATATCTCCCTCATTGATCGCAGTGTCTCCAGGAACGGCATTCAAGGAGCCAGGAACTTTTCTCCCTACACTGTCCATTGAGTTGTCCTCAAAACCAATATACATCCTGCTATATCTCCCACATGGAAAGTGCCAGGAGGGAGAAGTGGGGATTATGTTTAGACTTCCTCGGAACTGCTTCAAATCAACTAGATATCTTTGTGCTGTAAATCTCCCAACAGCCAAACGCAAAAGCAGCAAACATCTCGCTGTATGTCCCACATCCAAAGTGCCAAGAGAGAACTTGCTCTCCCTCTCTTTGAGTACTGTTTTCGCTGTGCCGGTTACCTCTTTGCTAACATTCTCTTCAGCGCTGCAGGGAAACCAGGAACCACGTGGAGAAGGCACCCACACTGAAAGTGCCTGGAGGGAACATTGGGGCTTCTTCTCAGTGTCTCTGACATAGGGTTTCACTGTCCCGGGAAAGTCTCTGCTAACACCCTGCAGAGCGCTGTGCCCAATCTACAGAAACGTCTTGCGGTATCTCCTACAGGGAAAGTGCCAGGAGGGAACTGTCCATCTTGTTCTCAGTGTCTCTGAGAATTGCTCTGATTATCCCTGTGACCTCTTTGCTAAGACTCTCCAGAGAGCCGTCCTCAAAACAAACACACATCTTGACATATCTCCCACATTGATCGCAGTGTCTCCAGGAACGGCATTCAAGGAGCCAGGAACTTTTCTCCCTACACTGTCCATTGAGTTGTCCTCAAAACCAAGATACATCCTGCTATATCTCCCACATGGAAAGTGCCAGGAGGGAGAAGTGGCGATTATGTTTAGACTTTCTCGGAACTGCTTCAAATCAACTAGATATCTTTGTGCTGTAAATCTCCCAACAGCCAAACGCAAAAGCAGCAAACATCTCGCTGTATGTCCCACATCCAAAGTGCCAAGAGAGAGCTTGCTCTCCCTGTCTTTGAGTACTGTTTTCGCTGTGCCGGTTACCTCTTTGCTAACATTCTCTTCAGCGCTGCAGGGAAACCAGGAACCACGTGGAGAAGGCACCCACACTGAAAGTGCCTGGAGGGAACATTGGGGCTTCTTCTCAGTGTCTCTGACATAGGGTTTCACTGTCCCGGGAAAGTCTCTGCTAACACCCTGCAGAGCGCTGTGCCCAATCTACAGAAACGTCTTGCGGTATCTCCTACAGGGAAAGTGCCAGGAGGGAACTGTCCATCTTGTTCTCAGTGTCTCTGAGAATTGCTCTGATTATCCCTGTGACCTCTTTGCTAAGACTCTCCAGAGAGCCGTCCTCAAAACAAACACACATCTTGACATATCTCCCACATTGATCGCAGTGTCTCCAGGAACGGCATTCAAGGAGCCAGGAACTTTTCTCCCTACACTGTCCATTGAGTTGTCCTCAAAACCAAGATACATCCTGCTATATCTCCCACATGGAAAGTGCCAGGAGGGAGAAGTGGCGATTATGTTTAGACTTTCTCGGAACTGCTTCAAATCAACTAGATATCTTTGTGCTGTAAATCTCCCAACAGCCAAACGCAAAAGCAGCAAACATCTCGCTGTATGTCCCACATCCAAAGTGCCAAGAGAGAGCTTGCTCTCCCTGTCTTTGAGTACTGTTTTCGCTGTGCCGGTTACCTCTTTGCTAACATTCTCTTCAGCGCTGCAGGGAAACCAGGAACCACGTGGAGAAGGCACCCACACTGAAAGTGCCTGGAGGGAACATTGGGGCTTCTTCTCAGTGTCTCTGACATAGGGTTTCACTGTCCCGGGAAAGTCTCTGCTAACACCCTGCAGAGCGCTGTGCCCAATCTACAGAAACGTCTTGCGGTATCTCCTACAGGGAAAGTGCCAGGAGGGAACTGTCCATCTTGTTCTCAGTGTCTCTGAGAATTGCTCTGATTATCCCTGTGACCTCTTTGCTAAGACTCTCCAGAGAGCCGTCCTCAAAACCAACACACATCTTGACATATCTCCCACATTGATCGCAGTGTCTCCAGGAACGGCATTCAAGGAGCCAGGAACTTTTCTCCCTACACTGTCCATTGAGTTGTCCTCAAAACCAATATACATCCTGCTATATCTCCCACATGGAAAGTGCCAGGAGGGAGAAGTGGCGATTATGTTTAGACTTTCTCGGAACTGCTTCAAATCAACTAGATATCTTTGTGCTGTAAATCTCCCAACAGCCAAACGCAAAAGCAGCAAACATCTCGCTGTATGTCCCACATCCAAAGTGCCAAGAGAGAGCTTGCTCTCCCTGTCTTTGAGTACTGTTTTCGCTGTGCCGGTTACCTCTTTGCTAACATTCTCTTCAGCGCTGCAGGGAAACCAGGAACCACGTGGAGAAGGCACCCACACTGAAAGTGCCTGGAGGGAACATTGGGGCTTCTTCTCAGTGTCTCTGACATAGGGTTTCACTGTCCCGGGAAAGTCTCTGCTAACACCCTGCAGAGCGCTGTGCCCAATCTACAGAAACGTCTTGCGGTATCTCCTACAGGGAAAGTGCCAGGAGGGAATTGTCGAGCTTGTTCTCAGTGTCTCTGAGAATTGCTCTGATTATCCCTGTGACCTCTTTGCTAAGACTCTCCAGAGAGCCGTCCTCAAAACCAACACACATCTTGACATATCTCCCACATTGATCGCAGTGTCTCCAGGAACGGCATTCAAGGAGCCAGGAACTTTTCTCCCTACACTGTCCATTGAGTTGTCCTCAAAACCAATATACATCCTGCTATATCTCCCACATGGAAAGTGCCAGGAGGGAGAAGTGGCGATTATGTTTAGACTTTCTCGGAACTGCTTCAAATCAACTAGATATCTTTGTGCTGTAAATCTCCCAACAGCCAAACGCAAAAGCAGCAAACATCTCGCTGTATGTCCCACATCCAAAGTGCCAAGAGAGAGCTTGCTCTCCCTGTCTTTGAGTACTGTTTTCGCTGTGCCGGTTACCTCTTTGCTAACATTCTCTTCAGCGCTGCAGGGAAACCAGGAACCACGTGGAGAAGGCACCCACACTGAAAGTGCCTGGAGGGAACATTGGGGCTTCTTCTCAGTGTCTCTGACATAGGGTTTCACTGTCCCGGGAAAGTCTCTGCTAACACCCTGCAGAGCGCTGTGCCCAATCTACAGAAACGTCTTGCGGTATCTCCTACAGGGAAAGTGCCAGGAGGGAACTGTCCATCTTGTTCTCAGTGTCTCTGAGAATTGCTCTGATTATCCCTGTGACCTCTTTGCTAAGACTCTCCAGAGAGCCGTCCTCAAAACAAACACACATCTTGACATATCTCCCTCATTGATCGCAGTGTCTCCAGGAACGGCATTCAAGGAGCCAGGAACTTTTCTCCCTACACTGTCCATTGAGTTGTCCTCAAAACCAATATACATCCTGCTATATCTCCCACATGGAAAGTGCCAGGAGGGAGAAGTGGCGATTATGTTTAGACTTTCTCGGAACTGCTTCAAATCAACTAGATATCTTTGTGCTGTAAATCTCCCAACAGCCAAACGCAAAAGCAGCAAACATCTCGCTGTATGTCCCACATCCAAAGTGCCAAGAGAGAGCTTGCTCTCCCTGTCTTTGAGTACTGTTTTCGCTGTCCCGGTTACCTCTTTGCTAACATTCTCTTCAGCGCTGCAGGGAAACCAGGAACCACGTGGAGAAGGCACCCACACTGAAAGTGCCTGGAGGGAACATTGGGGCTTCTTCTCAGTGTCTCTGACATAGGGTTTCACTGTCCCGGGAAAGTCTCTGCTAACACCCTGCAGAGCGCTGTGCCCAATCTACAGAAACGTCTTGCGGTATCTCCTACAGGGAAAGTGCCAGGAGGGAACTGTCCATCTTGTTCTCAGTGTCTCTGAGAATTGCTCTGATTATCCCTGTGACCTCTTTGCTAAGACTCTCCAGAGAGCCGTCCTCAAAACCAACACACATCTTGACATATCTCCCACATTGATCGCAGTGTCTCCAGGAACGGCATTCAAGGAGCCAGGAACTTTTCTCCCTACACTGTCCATTGAGTTGTCCTCAAAACCAATATACATCCTGCTATATCTCCCACATGGAAAGTGCCAGGAGGGAGAAGTGGCGATTATGTTTAGACTTTCTCGGAACTGCTTCAAATCAACTAGATATCTTTGTGCTGTAAATCTCCCAACAGCCAAACGCAAAAGCAGCAAACATCTCGCTGTATGTCCCACATCCAAAGTGCCAAGAGAGAGCTTGCTCTCCCTCTCTTTGAGTACTGTTTTCGCTGTGCCGGTTACCTCTTTGCTAACATTCTCTTCAGCGCTGCAGGGAAACCAGGAACCACGTGGAGAAGGCACCCACACTGAAAGTGCCTGGAGGGAACATTGGGGCTTCTTCTCAGTGTCTCTGACATAGGGTTTCACTGTCCCGGGAAAGTCTCTGCTAACACCCTGCAGAGCGCTGTGCCCAATCTACAGAAACGTCTTGCGGTATCTCCTACAGGGAAAGTGCCAGGAGGGAATTGTCGAGCTTGTTCTCAGTGTCTCTGAGAATTGCTCTGATTATCCCTGTGACCTCTTTGCTAAGACTCTCCAGAGAGCCGTCCTCAAAACCAACACACATCTTGACATATCTCCCACATTGATCGCAGTGTCTCCAGGAACGGCATTCAAGGAGCCAGGAACTTTTCTCCCTACACTGTCCATTGAGTTGTCCTCAAAACCAATATACATCCTGCTATATCTCCCACATGGAAAGTGCCAGGAGGGAGAAGTGGCGATTATGTTTAGACTTCCTCGGAACTGCTTCAAATCAACTAGATATCTTTGTGCTGTAAATCTCCCAACAGCCAAACGCAAAAGCAGCAAACATCTCGCTGTATGTCCCACATCCAAAGTGCCAAGAGAGAGCTTGCTCTCCCTGTCTTTGAGTACTGTTTTCGCTGTGCCGGTTACCTCTTTGCTAACATTCTCTTCAGCGCTGCAGGGAAACCAGGAACCACGTGGAGAAGGCACCCACACTGAAAGTGCCTGGAGGGAACATTGGGGCTTCTTCTCAGTGTCTCTGACATAGGGTTTCACTGTCCCGGGAAAGTCTCTGCTAACACCCTGCAGAGCGCTGTGCCCAATCTACAGAAACGTCTTGCGGTATCTCCTACAGGGAAAGTGCCAGGAGGGAATTGTCGAGCTTGTTCTCAGTGTCTCTGAGAATTGCTCTGATTATCCCTGTGACCTCTTTGCTAAGACTCTCCAGAGAGCCGTCCTCAAAACAAACACACATCTTGACATATCTCCCTCATTGATCGCAGTGTCTCCAGGAACGGCATTCAAGGAGCCAGGAACTTTTCTCCCTACACTGTCCATTGAGTTGTCCTCAAAACCAATATACATCCTGCTATATCTCCCACATGGAAAGTGCCAGGAGGGAGAAGTGGGGATTATGTTTAGACTTCCTCGGAACTGCTTCAAATCAACTAGATATCTTTGTGCTGTAAATCTCCCAACAGCCAAATGTAAAAGCAGCAAACATCTCGCTGTATGTCCCACATCCAAAGTGCCAAGAGAGAGCTTGCTCTCCCTGTCTTTGAGTACTGTTTTCGCTGTGCCGGTTACCTCTTTGCTAACATTCTCTTCAGCGCTGCAGGGAAACCAGGAACCACGTGGAGAAGGCACCCACACTGAAAGTGCCTGGAGGGAACATTGGGGCTTCTTCTCAGTGTCTCTGACATAGGGTTTCACTGTCCCGGGAAAGTCTCTGCTAACACCCTGCAGAGCGCTGTGCCCAATCTACAGAAACGTCTTGCGGTATCTCCTACAGGGAAAGTGCCAGGAGGGAACTGTCGAGCTTGTTCTCAGTGTCTCTGAGAATTGCTCTGATTATCCCTGTGACCTCTTTGCTAAGACTCTCCAGAGAGCCGTCCTCAAAACAAACACACATCTTGACATATCTCCCACATTGATCGCAGTGTCTCCAGGAACGGCATTCAAGGAGCCAGGAACTTTTCTCCCTACACTGTCCATTGAGTTGTCCTCAAAACCAATATACATCCTGCTATATCTCCCACATGGAAAGTGCCAGGAGGGAGAAGTGGCGATTATGTTTAGACTTTCTCGGAACTGCTTCAAATCAACTAGATATCTTTGTGCTGTAAATCTCCCAACAGCCAAACGCAAAAGCAGCAAACATCTCGCTGTATGTCCCACATCCAAAGTGCCAAGAGAGAGCTTGCTCTCCCTGTCTTTGAGTACTGTTTTCGCTGTGCCGGTTACCTCTTTGCTAACATTCTCTTCAGCGCTGCAGGGAAACCAGGAACCACGTGGAGAAGGCACCCACACTGAAAGTGCCTGGAGGGAACATTGGGGCTTCTTCTCAGTGTCTCTGACATAGGGTTTCACTGTCCCGGGAAAGTCTCTGCTAACACCCTGCAGAGCGCTGTGCCCAATCTACAGAAACGTCTTGCGGTATCTCCTACAGGGAAAGTGCCAGGAGGGAACTGTCCATCTTGTTCTCAGTGTCTCTGAGAATTGCTCTGATTATCCCTGTGACCTCTTTGCTAAGACTCTCCAGAGAGCCGTCCTCAAAACCAACACACATCTTGACATATCTCCCACATTGATCGCAGTGTCTCCAGGAACGGCATTCAAGGAGCCAGGAACTTTTCTCCCTACACTGTCCATTGAGTTGTCCTCAAAACCAATATACATCCTGCTATATCTCCCACATGGAAAGTGCCAGGAGGGAGAAGTGGCGATTATGTTTAGACTTTCTCGGAACTGCTTCAAATCAACTAGATATCTTTGTGCTGTAAATCTCCCAACAGCCAAACGCAAAAGCAGCAAACATCTCGCTGTATGTCCCACATCCAAAGTGCCAAGAGAGAGCTTGCTCTCCCTGTCTTTGAGTACTGTTTTCACTGTCCCGGTTACCTCTTTGCTAACATTCTCTTCAGCGCTGCAGGGAAACCAGGAACCACGTGGAGAAGGCACCCACACTGAAAGTGCCTGGAGGGAACATTGGGGCTTCTTCTCAGTGTCTCTGACATAGGGTTTCACTGTCCCGGGAAAGTCTCTGCTAACACCCTGCAGAGCGCTGTGCCCAATCTACAGAAACGTCTTGCGGTATCTCCTACAGGGAAAGTGCCAGGAGGGAACTGTCGAGCTTGTTCTCAGTGTCTCTGAGAATTGCTCTGATTATCCCTGTGACCTCTTTGCTAAGACTCTCCAGAGAGCCGTCCTCAAAACCAACACACATCTTGACATATCTCCCACATTGATCGCAGTGTCTCCAGGAACGGCATTCAAGGAGCCAGGAACTTTTCTCCCTACACTGTCCATTGAGTTGTCCTCAAAACCAATATACATCCTGCTATATCTCCCACATGGAAAGTGCCAGGAGGGAGAAGTGGCGATTATGTTTAGACTTTCTCGGAACTGCTTCAAATCAACTAGATATCTTTGTGCTGTAAATCTCCCAACAGCCAAACGCAAAAGCAGCAAACATCTCGCTGTATGTCCCACATCCAAAGTGCCAAGAGAGAGCTTGCTCTCCCTGTCTTTGAGTACTGTTTTCGCTGTGCCGGTTACCTCTTTGCTAACATTCTCTTCAGCGCTGCAGGGAAACCAGGAACCACGTGGAGAAGGCACCCACACTGAAAGTGCCTGGAGGGAACATTGGGGCTTCTTCTCAGTGTCTCTGACATAGGGTTTCACTGTCCCGGGAAAGTCTCTGCTAACACCCTGCAGAGCGCTGTGCCCAATCTACAGAAACGTCTTGCGGTATCTCCTACAGGGAAAGTGCCAGGAGGGAACTGTCCATCTTGTTCTCAGTGTCTCTGAGAATTGCTCTGATTATCCCTGTGACCTCTTTGCTAAGACTCTCCAGAGAGCCGTCCTCAAAACCAACACACATCTTGACATATCTCCCACATTGATCGCAGTGTCTCCAGGAACGGCATTCAAGGAGCCAGGAACTTTTCTCCCTACACTGTCCATTGAGTTGTCCTCAAAACCAATATACATCCTGCTATATCTCCCACATGGAAAGTGCCAGGAGGGAGAAGTGGCGATTATGTTTAGACTTTCTCGGAACTGCTTCAAATCAACTAGATATCTTTGTGCTGTAAATCTCCCAACAGCCAAACGCAAAAGCAGCAAACATCTCGCTGTATGTCCCACATCCAAAGTGCCAAGAGAGAGCTTGCTCTCCCTGTCTTTGAGTACTGTTTTCGCTGTGCCGGTTACCTCTTTGCTAACATTCTCTTCAGCGCTGCAGGGAAACCAGGAACCACGTGGAGAAGGCACCCACACTGAAAGTGCCTGGAGGGAACATTGGGGCTTCTTCTCAGTGTCTCTGACATAGGGTTTCACTGTCCCGGGAAAGTCTCTGCTAACACCCTGCAGAGCGCTGTGCCCAATCTACAGAAACGTCTTGCGGTATCTCCTACAGGGAAAGTGCCAGGAGGGAACTGTCCATCTTGTTCTCAGTGTCTCTGAGAATTGCTCTGATTATCCCTGTGACCTCTTTGCTAAGACTCTCCAGAGAGCCGTCCTCAAAACAAACACACATCTTGACATATCTCCCACATTGATCGCAGTGTCTCCAGGAACGGCATTCAAGGAGCCAGGAACTTTTCTCCCTACACTGTCCATTGAGTTGTCCTCAAAACCAATATACATCCTGCTATATCTCCCACATGGAAAGTGCCAGGAGGGAGAAGTGGCGATTATGTTTAGACTTTCTCGGAACTGCTTCAAATCAACTAGATATCTTTGTGCTGTAAATCTCCCAACAGCCAAACGCAAAAGCAGCAAACATCTCGCTGTATGTCCCACATCCAAAGTGCCAAGAGAGAGCTTGCTCTCCCTCTCTTTGAGTACTGTTTTCGCTGTGCCGGTTACCTCTTTGCTAACATTCTCTTCAGCGCTGCAGGGAAACCAGGAACCACGTGGAGAAGGCACCCACACTGAAAGTGCCTGGAGGGAACATTGGGGCTTCTTCTCAGTGTCTCTGACATAGGGTTTCACTGTCCCGGGAAAGTCTCTGCTAACACCCTGCAGAGCGCTGTGCCCAATCTACAGAAACGTCTTGCGGTATCTCCTACAGGGAAAGTGCCAGGAGGGAATTGTCGAGCTTGTTCTCAGTGTCTCTGAGAATTGCTCTGATTATCCCTGTGACCTCTTTGCTAAGACTCTCCAGAGAGCCGTCCTCAAAACAAACACACATCTTGACATATCTCCCACATTGATCGCAGTGTCTCCAGGAACGGCATTCAAGGAGCCAGGAACTTTTCTCCCTACACTGTCCATTGAGTTGTCCTCAAAACCAATATACATCCTGCTATATCTCCCACATGGAAAGTGCCAGGAGGGAGAAGTGGCGATTATGTTTAGACTTTCTCGGAACTGCTTCAAATCAACTAGATATCTTTGTGCTGTAAATCTCCCAACAGCCAAACGCAAAAGCAGCAAACATCTCGCTGTATGTCCCACATCCAAAGTGCCAAGAGAGAGCTTGCTCTCCCTGTCTTTGAGTACTGTTTTCGCTGTGCCGGTTACCTCTTTGCTAACATTCTCTTCAGCGCTGCAGGGAAACCAGGAACCACGTGGAGAAGGCACCCACACTGAAAGTGCCTGGAGGGAACATTGGGGCTTCTTCTCACTGTCTCTGACATAGGGTTTCACTGTCCCGGGAAAGTCTCTGCTAACACCCTGCAGAGCGCTGTGCCCAATCTACAGAAACGTCTTGCGGTATCTCCTACAGGGAAAGTGCCAGGAGGGAATTGTCGAGCTTGTTCTCAGTGTCTCTGAGAATTGCTCTGATTATCCCTGTGACCTCTTTGCTAAGACTCTCCAGAGAGCCGTCCTCAAAACCAACACACATCTTGACATATCTCCCTCATTGATCGCAGTGTCTCCAGGAACGGCATTCAAGGAGCCAGGAACTTTTCTCCCTACACTGTCCATTGAGTTGTCCTCAAAACCAATATACATCCTGCTATATCTCCCACATGGAAAGTGCCAGGAGGGAGAAGTGGGGATTATGTTTAGACTTCCTCGGAACTGCTTCAAATCAACTAGATATCTTTGTGCTGTAAATCTCCCAACAGCCAAACGCAAAAGCAGCAAACATCTCGCTGTATGTCCCACATCCAAAGTGCCAAGAGAGAACTTGCTCTCCCTCTCTTTGAGTACTGTTTTCGCTGTGCCGGTTACCTCTTTGCTAACATTCTCTTCAGCGCTGCAGGGAAACCAGGAACCACGTGGAGAAGGCACCCACACTGAAAGTGCCTGGAGGGAACATTGGGGCTTCTTCTCAGTGTCTCTGACATAGGGTTTCACTGTCCCGGGAAAGTCTCTGCTAACACCCTGCAGAGCGCTGTGCCCAATCTACAGAAACGTCTTGCGGTATCTCCTACAGGGAAAGTGCCAGGAGGGAACTGTCCATCTTGTTCTCAGTGTCTCTGAGAATTGCTCTGATTATCCCTGTGACCTCTTTGCTAAGACTCTCCAGAGAGCCGTCCTCAAAACAAACACACATCTTGACATATCTCCCACATTGATCGCAGTGTCTCCAGGAACGGCATTCAAGGAGC